>NC_060273.1:117588944-117701444 GCF_021613505.1 Equus quagga | reverse complement strand
CCTGATCTAAAAAATATATTAGATATGCTTGTAGAATTTGATGACAAATAAGTTTTAGTTGTATCAGTATGAATATTCCTGTAAATGTACATATATACATATATTTTATTATTGTGCATATGCATGTGTGTACACGCATTTTTCTAGTTAGATACAATTAAGGTTGAAATCAGGTGCTTAAAATAGTACCAGAACTGTCCTTACTGAACAGTATATATTGGCTGAATTACAATCCAGTTTTTTAAAGTTATTTGGAAAAAAGTTAGACTTTTATAAATGTTTCTCTTGGTTATAAATGAAAACACATAAAGGTTCTCTTTATCTCCTATTTTCCTTGCTGAAGCTGTGCTTTTGTTTTGGAATGTTCTCCCAGTCAAAATTAAATGAATAAGAATTCAAATAAGGTATTTGCATTTTAGATGTTCTTTTCTAATTCTTTATATTAGCAATACACAAAAGCTACAAAATCTAATGATGTTTAGACATTAGGTGAAAGTTTTATAAGCAATTGTGCATGTATTTCATGCATTCTATATAGTTTTTCAAAATCTTTCTAATTGCGTATTTACAGTCATGCTTGTGTTTATGATCTGTGTATTATATTCGCACGCTTATAGATCTGAATTACTTGATTACATTTTTCTTCCTAGACAAATGAGATACACATGCTCTGAAAATTTTAAAGATTTATGTACACAGAGAAAAAGAGAACTTCGACATAATGAGAAAAGTAGGAATCAGCCCCTAGAAAAAACCTGAAGTGAAAGTATACAACAGTAAAAACCATTATTGAATGAAACAATATAAAGTAGGCATCAAACCATACCTCAGCAACATTGCAACTCTAACCAGAAAAAACTTTCCACAAGTAGCATGCTTACAAGATGCTTCGTATGATGTTCTTCAAGAAAGCTGTGGCTAGATTTCGCTGCGTTTCGTCTCAGACAAAGTAATCTCCCTATAGCTAATAAAATTAAATCAGAGCATAGTGAGTACCCCAGATACTTTGCTAGGCATCGAGGAAGATTCAAAGGCATAAAATGAGATTCTCACCCTTCAGAAGTTTATAATCATTCCAGTTGAACTAAAGAGATCCTAGTTCTCAATAAAAAATGTTTATTCAAATGTTCTTTATACATATAAACTACTCTGAGAGAAGACAAATTTACTGTCTTCAAAGTGCCAGTCCTTTTGAAAACCTCCATACAACTCTTAAAGTCAATCAAACCACTGAGTCATAATTTTCTTAAAATGTGAGTAAAATTCTTAAATTGAGATAATTGATATTTAACCCTATAGCTCAAACCATATGGGAGGCTGAGAAAACATTTTATCAATCTTGTAGAAATATTAGATAATTTTGCTGTTTTCATTTTCTTTTGGGTTTATCACTTGTTTGTGGGCACAGAATTAATTTCTTATGTGGTTTATTTTTCCTTAACAAAAACCTGCGTGATAAAATAATATAGCATAAGTAAAACATGTCTGTGAACACTTTATCTCTGCTCTTCCAGCTAAATGGGGAAACCAGGCTTTTCAGTTAACCATATGAAATAAGATGGTTCTGCCAGTGCACTTCTCAGTGAACAAAATGGGTAATATTAAAAGAATGTCAATGAGTATTAACTAACAGTCTCAATGGAGGCCACAAACTGAGTGGATAGAGAAATCAAATCACTTTCCCAGTCCGTGGAGCCCTTATTAAAGTTTTTGAGGCTCACAAAAAGAAAGAGCTTGTGCATCTTATGTTGGCTTTGACTTCCTTACGGATTATCATAAAATTTTATTCCCGGAAGTTATCCTGAGCACTAAATTTTCTTAAGAATGATTTTTGGTAAGTCAGGATTATGTGATTAAGGTTTCACAAAGTCTCAACTGGAATTAATTTCTAGAAGACACTATCCCATATCCCCTGATTCAGCATTTCATTCTTTATAGTTTCACAATAATACCTGCCTACAGGCAATTTTACCAGCCAATTTTAGTTCCATTTTAAGATTATTATTATTATTATATGTGTGATACATCTGAGAAAGGGAAGCAAAATAGTGGCCTGGAAAAATACAGTATTAATATTTATAAAGGTAAGTTTTATGAAATCTCAATTTTAGCTAATTTTGCTTCCGAGTATGAAAGAGCTCCCCTTAGGCACAATTTGTCCATTTTTGCTCACTCATCTAACATCTTCAACATCACTTTATAAATAAGACTGTGCATTTTCGTTAATAGTTTCTCACTTAAGTGTAAAAGCAGAACTGAATATTTTGTCATTGAAAAGAAATTGTACTGTTGCCAGATTGCCCAAAAACAAATATTGTGGAGATTTTTTCTTAACTTGAATATGAAGGGTAATCAGTTTTGCATAAACTTACAAAAATACACATCTTATGAGGAGAAAGAGAGAAAATATATCTCTTTTATTTTACAATAAGGCGCTCAGAGTAAGCGAGACTAATAAATACGTGAACCCTAAATAGTTAAGGCCTTTTTTCCTCAGCAAATGTGCAATACTTTTGAAGTTAGTCATGTGTTATTTGTAGACGTATAGAGCATGTATGTCAATAGTCCAAAGTTAAATAAAAATGTTCATTTGCTATTGAAATGCTTTTATTAAGCATATGCACACTACGGTGGATGTACCTTTGTATTTATGTGCTGCCAGTGTTTTCTGATAAAAATTTTGAAAATTGTGATGGGGTGAAACTACACATGGGAAAAGAGATTACAGTCACTGTATTTAAATTAATGCACAATATTTTGAAAGCAAATTAAAAATCCATTTTTATGTCTTGTTTATAATTGAGTCAGGGCACAACCTTTTTGAAAATTACATGCTCTGTGTTACTTGTGCCACAAGACCTTTATGATCTTCGGTTAACTTGGAGTTTTGACCTTGCCTCAGAACACAAAGCATTCGTGTTAACTGATGGAGAGGTCACTGAGCTTACAGCACATTTTTGGTGTTTTATTTTAACAGTTCAATAATAAGGTGAAGGGGAACACTCCTGAAAGTGACCATAATAGATTTATTGCCTTTTTGTTATTAAGGCCTCTTAAGATAATTGTTTTCAGAATTATAATACGATCTTTTTAGAACTTCTAGACTTAACTTCAATTAAGGCTGGTCAGATTCCATTTCAGCTGTTTCACGTTGTGTTAATTTTCATTAAGTTTATTATATTTCAGACCTCTTAGAAGGTTTATTTAAAATTCATTGCTCAGCTAAAAACATACTATATATTTTTCTCCTAAGAAAATAAGATCTAACTTATGGTTCTATTCCTCAGAATGACTATATTAAATGTTTAATGCTGCTCTTATGTTGATATTTTATGTATGTGTAAATACACAACATTTTATATGTAAGGATGTTCTTAACACAGGTAAGTTCATAAAAATACATTTCAAGTTAGCATATTAGTATTATAAGCCTCATGTAAGCATTGGAAAGGCTTAAACAAACTTCAAAGAAAAAAAAATCAACATGCTTTTCTAGAATGTATCATATCTAAATAAAACATCTAAATGTTTGATTTCTAGAACAGAAGCAGTCTGTAAACTAGGTTAGTTTTCCCTAAAGCCATTAGATGACTTTAAACATTTGTTAAGTTTTTCTAAATATTACCCCATGAGAATTTATGCTCATTTTACTTGAGGAAATCCAATCAGATCTAGTGAAGTCTGTATAGAAGTTAGAATTCACGATGACCCCTTTTGGAAAGCTAATTCGTCTAGTCCCAGAGTTTCAGATGTTAAAGAAAAAGTTTACAACATGTCGGGGAAACTGTGTATTAAGAAATTTGGAACATAGCACTGCTTCATATTCAATTAGTAGTTTTCCATTATTAGTCATTATCTCTTGGAGAATTTTATTTACATAAAACCATAGTAAACATTTTCCATGTATGATTTTCTTAAAGGAAGAATCTTTTTATGGGTGAGTTCTCTGTTTTCTCAACAATTTTACCTTAAATATTTTCCAATAATTTACCAAAAAAAAGAAGAAATTAACTACAGTCATACGTGACTTAACGACAGAGATACCTTCTGAGAAATGCATCGTTAGACGATTTCGTCATTTGTCAACATCGTAGAGTATATTTACACAAACTTAGGTGACGTAGGCTACCACACGTAGGCTGTACTCTTATGGGACCACTGTTGTATATGTGGTCTGTTTTTGACTGAAAAGTCGTTATGCCACGCATGGCTGTAATTTCACTATTGTTTTCCTTCTTTTAATATGAACTGTATGGATGTATAGTTAACATAAAATAAAATGGACACATCTTGTGTGTATAGTTGAAGTTTTGACGAGCGTATACATCAATGTAACCACCATCACAGTTACGATATTGAACACGTCTGTCACCCCAAAGAGTACCCTTGTTACTTTTTGAAGTCAGTATCCTCAACTCCAGAATTAGGCAGCTAGTGATCTAACTTCTATTACCTTAGAGCATTTATGCCTCTTCCAGAATTTCATATAAATAAAATCATGAAGTTTGCATTTTTTTGACCTGGTTTTATTTGCTCACAAAACATGAGAATGATGTCTTGAAGATATATATAAATTGTTCCATGTAGTTTCTCTTTTTTTTCTGAGTAGTTTTATATTGTATTAAATACCAAAATTTATCCATTCGTTTATTGATGGAAATTTAGTTTGTTTTCACTTTTCAGCTATTATAAGTAAAGCTACTTTGAGCACTGACATATGAGGCTTTGTGTAGATAAGTGTTTCCGTAACTATCTGGTAGGCACCAAGGAGTGGAATTGGTCATCCTTGAAAATTTCTCTCAGCAACATTTTGTAATTTTCATTGTCCAGACCCTGGGATGAAACTCATTTGGGAATGATATATGTATTTTAAGTGTTTTTCCCTTTATGTGTTTGCCAATATTTTTCTGTGGATTTCTGCATCTATATTCGTAAGGGTTATTAGTGTATAATGTCCTTTTTTTATAACGTGGTTGTCTGATTTTTACACCCAAGATGTCATTTTGTGAATTGTGTATCAAGGTAATAATGCTGGTCTCAAAAAATGACTTGAGAAGTGTTTTCTTCTCTGTTTTCTGAAAGCATTTATGTAAGCTTAGAATAATCCCTTACTTTAATGTTTGATAGAATTCACCAGTGAAATCTTGTGGTCCCAGAGTTTTATTTGTGAAAAAGTTTTTTAATTATAAGTTTAATTTTTTTGATAGTGACAGGTTATGTTTTCTGTTTCTTCTTTCGCCAGTTTTACTAACATGTGTTTCTCCAGGCATTTGTCCCTTCCAATTAAATTGTTGAATTTATTGATGTTAATTATTTATGATATTGCTCACATCATTGTAACATACATAGATTCTGTAGGATGGCACTTTTTCATTCTTGATATTGGTAATTTTTGTCTCTATTTTCTTCTTGCTCAATTTACTTAAAGATTCATCAATTTTATTGTTCTTTTCAAATAACTAAATTTCATTTTATTGTTTTGTTTTGTTTTGTATTTGTCCCACTGTCTAGGTCATTTCTTTCTGCTATTAACTTCATTATTTGTGTCCTTCTACTTACTTTGAAATTTTTTCTCTTCTATCATGATTTCTTAAGGTAGATGCTTCATTATTGATTTTAGGCATTTATTCATTTCTGATATAATCATTTAAAGCTAAAAATTCTCCTCAAAGTATTGTTTTAGCTTTGTCCTACAAATTTTCATGTGGTGCTTTTATAATCATTCTTTCCAAAATATTTTCTAAATTTAGTGCGATTTCTGCTTCCACCATGGGTATTTTGATATATGGTGCTTAATTTCCAAATTTAAGGGGTCTTTGAAGTAGTTCTTGTTGTAGTTTATGTCTCATAAAATTACATTGTGATCAGAAAATATGATTTCTACAATTTCGTCTTTTAAAATGTATTTTTTTGTGTGTGGCTCAGCATATGTTCTATATTGGTGAATGTTTTGTGTACAGTAATGTATATTCTGCTCTTATTGAATATAGTGTTTCACAAATCCCTTGTTTTATACTTTAAATTCAGGTCTTCTATATCCTTATTGATTTTTCAGTCTACTTGTAGTATCAATTACTGAGAGAGGAGAGTGTAATCTGCATAATCACAAATTTGTCTATTTCTTCTTTTAGTTCTGTAGTATCTGCTATATATGCATATGTATATGTACAAGTAGGCATATATATGTATATTTGCTATATGCACATATGCATGTATACATATTTTTGCATATATGTATTTTTGCATATGTATTTTTTTACCATCCATAAACATTTAGTTTTGTTAACGTGTTCTTAATTAACTGATCCTTTATCATTATGGTATTTCCTTCTATACACCTAGTACTGTTCCTTATCCTGAAGCTAACTTTCTATGTAATTAATATATAGACTCCGTCTTATGATTTGTGTTTTGCACACTGTGTTTTTTCATAGTTTTACTTTAACCTTTCTGTGTATTTATAATTATTGCATGTTTCTTAAACACAAGATACAGCTGAGTTTTGCCTTTTATCCATTCTGAAATTCTCTACCTTTTAATTAGAGTAATTAGGTCATTTACATTTACTATATTAATATTCTCAGGTTTAAGTCTACTATTTTTCAATTTATTTTCTATTGATCTCCTCTGTTCTTATTCATTTTTCTTTTGTATGTTTTTTGTATCCTACATTGGCTTATTAGAGGTATTTCTAAGATAATTCAGTGGTAATTATAAGGCTTTAATATGCTTCATTAATTTCTCATAGTCTAGATTCAAATAATATTATCCAACATTTTATTTAATGTAGAAATCCTTCAAAAGTATACTTCCAGTTCCCCCTCCACCATATATGCTATTGTCACACATTTTACTTCTACATATGTTATAAACTCCAAAATATGTTGCTATTATTTTTGCTTTAAATAGCTAATTAGCTTTCAAAGGAGAAAAAAGACAGAGAGAGAGAAGGAGAGAGAAAGAGAGAGAGGAGAGAGGAGGAGAGAGAGGGATCAGTTGATTGATTTTAAGGAATTAGCTCACATGGTTATGGAGACTTGGTAAAGACAACATCTGCAGGATGGGCTCGCAGACTGGATACCCACGGAAGAGTTTCAGTTCGAGTCCAAAAGACCACCTGCTGGCCACAGTCCATAAACTGGGATATAATCCGTGTGTCTGACTGTTTCTCTTTCCGAAGTGAACAACCTTGTGTACTGCTTGAAATTTTGCCCATTGGCAAGATTTCCCTTCACCACTGTCTTTTAAGGATGTCCCAGAAAGAGCTCTAGTTCTGCAACTTTCCACTTTTGGGTTCACATTGCATATCATGTGGAACCATTGTAAACCAGGCCTGAGTTTTCTCTTCCTCTAACAATTGATCATAGGGAAGTTCCCATGAAAACACAGGTGCAGGCTGGGAGAGAGAAGGTACTGTAGCAGCAGTGGGGACCATGGGCATTTGGGCTACTTCTTCACATAACTCGCTTATGCCTTCAGGGACTGTTTGGGCTTGATCTTTACAAACTTCTTCCACTGATGATGGGATCCTGCTGTATATGCCCAACTTTATGGCTTGGTGAGTTAAATAACACCCAGTTTATAATGGGCAGTTCAAGTCACAGGATACTTTGTGGCCCGTCATTAAGCATTCATTTTGGCTAAGGTCTAGTAGCAGGCCAAAAGCTGTTTCTTAAAAGGAGAGTAGTTAACTGCAGAGGATGGCAGGGCTTTGCACCAAAATCCTAAGGACTTGCACTGTGATTCACCTATAGGGTCCTACCAAAAATACCAACAGCATCCCTATCTCACACTGACACTTCAAGTACCATTGGATCTACTGGGTCATATGGCCCAAATGGCAGAGTAGCTTGCATGGTAGCCTGGACCTGTTGCAGAGCCTTCTCTGCTTTTGGGTCCTGCTCAAAACTGGCAGCTTTTCAAATCCCTCAGTAAATGGGCCAGAGCAGCACACCCAAATGAGAAACATGTTGCCTCTAAAATCCAAAGGGTCCAGAACAAGAGAAGATCCAATCTGGTCTCAAAATTTATCATATCACCCAGGCCATCTCTAGTCACAGAGAGACAAATACTGCATAATTCCACTTATATGAGGTATCTAAGAGTTAAATTCATAGAATCAAAGAGTGGTATGGTGCTTGCTGGAAGTTAGGGAGAGAAGGAAATGGAGAGTTACTAATCGATGGGGATAAAGTTTCACTCATCGAGATGAATAAACTTTAGGGATTTGCTGTACTACATTGTACCTATAGTAAAAATAATGTGTTGTACACTTAAAATTTTGTTAAGAGGTTAGATCTCATGTTATGTTCTTATCACAATAAAATAAAATTTTGAAAGATAATTATGAATGTAAATAGTTAATATTGGTTCTGTTGATCATGTAGAAAATTAAGGGCTATTCTTTTTGCAATAATAGTACTATTTTGAAAAAAGAAAAAAGAGTAAAGGACAGTTTTATAAGATAAATTTTCACACAATTTAAACAAATTCTTAAAGAAATCTAATGGCCTAGGTGCAAATTAAATAATTTCCAAAATTTCAGTTGTTTTTAATCACCATTTTACCAGCCTAGTTTTTCATATTTTGGTCTAAGGAAAAGGCTATTTCCACACAATGCTTCAAAGAGCAGGAAAGCCTCTATCAATAATCTTAAGCTTGCTGCTCATACACCTCCCCATCAGAAAGACGCTCTTCTTATCATGCCCAAAATGATCTAGACTGCTCCAAGACTGTGTGAGAGAAATCTACATTCTACTGGGTGATAGGTGAGTTGTATTTGCCTACACTTAGAATTCCCGCATGTTTCCTTTCCAAATTGGAAATTTCTAAATCAGAAATCAAACAGAAAAACAAGAGGAAAATTAAAATGTCAAGGAGACTCCCCACAACCTGTGAAAACTCTGTGATGGTTTCTTTCTAACTAGAAATGATTTATCAGGAAAAGATAGTCATCTGTTTTTTAAATTGTCTCCTCTCTATAGCATGGAAGCTCAAATTTGTATAAAATTAATTTGCTTTGAACTACCCAGCTCCTAATTGTTTTCAAACTGCTTCTCAGAAAATTTTACACCTTTTAATAAGCATTTAAAGAACAGATTTGAACAGAAGTTTTAGAAAAATGTCAAAAGACAGAAAAGCCAGTATTATCACAGAGTCCATTTTGCAGGTGGGTACTGAGGACAGTATGTTAGAGTCAAGAATTACTAGTGGTTCTAAAATCTAACTATGAGAATGTGCCTATTTAATTACTCAAGTCACTCAGATGATTGATTTTGAACCACACCATATCTCTGATCCTGCAAAATTAATGTCCAAGGTTCATTGATGTTGCACACTTTTGGTTGCTTATGTTTCAACATATTTTGAAAATAAACATTCCATTTATGTGTTGAATAAAAAAGAAAGCAGAATGAAAAAGAGACTAAAGATACAAGCAGAAATTATTAAATTATAAAGGAGAAAAATATAATTGTTAAAATGTAAAAGCCAACATTTAAAAGGAAACACAATAAAATTATCAAAACATCTTTTGCAAGTATAAAAGGGAAATAGAGAAAATCATGAATAAAAAAGTTAATGTTAGGTGAGAATATAATACAGAAGTGAAGGAGAAATGAAAATTAGATAAGATGTTTTAGTAATAAATTTAAGGCTTCAGATGAGATGAATAGTTTTCGAAGAAAAATATAATTGAAAAATATTAATCACCAGAGTAGAACACCTGGTAGGAAATATAGCGCAAAATTTCTGAATAATGATTCTCAAGCTGGAGTGTCTGTATATAAATCCTACCTCTGCCACTTAAAGATATATGATCCTTCATAAGTTGTTTTAATATTTGTGCCTCAGTTTTCTATTAGTTAAAATAGTGTAATGATAGTATTTACCTCATAAATTATTCAAATTAAGTAATTTAATATTTTAAAGCACTTACAATAGTTTTTAGTCTTTGCGATAGTTATATAAATATTAACAGTAAACCATAATCTAAAAAATAAAGTGACATAATAAATGAAAATTACAGCCTGATACTATTTTGGAATGTAGATGCTAGGAAATCAAATATAATATACTTTCAAAAGAATAATGGGCTTACATCTGACCAATTGATATGCTAAATAATTGGAAAATATTCCTGCAAATATTTTTATGATAGCACACATCTAAACATGTAGGGAAAATACAATAACCTAATAAACAAAGTTCTCAAGTAAGCAGGTAAGAAAGATACTAGGGGTTCTGAAATAAACAGGGCTAAGCAGCCAGAAATACATAGAGGGATAGAATCTGTAATAGTAAGTTCAAGCTCAAACTACAGCTGCACTGTAGGCATTTTTCAGTCATAATAAAAAGGAGGCCTTAATAGTTGGAAGGTGTAAGAGCCAACACTTAGAGCTACAGTAAGATGAATAGGACCACTTAAAGAGCTATACCTAAGTAAAAGGGTGGACTAGAAAAAAGTCCCACCACTATCAAAAGGAGAAAAGAAGATAACTATTCTGTTTCAGGCTGAATTCCTGAGTATGGGGGAGTGGGAGGAAAAATTTTTGTCTAAGAATCTCTAACTATAGGTTTGAAGATATAATTTATATTAACAGCTTGTTCTCCAAACCCCAATTTGGGAAACTAACTTAGAATAATCTTGTTGGGTATTCATAAGTCTCTAAAAGGATTCATCTTCAACCCGGGATTCTCAAGGTTCCCAAAGAGAAAACTTCATCCAGCAAGTTTGAAATCCAAACATCAAAGAAACAATTTACCATGAGAAGAGAGAGAAAAATATCAATTTAGAATTTAAAAAGATTCAGTTAATGGAATTACCAGAAACAAAATATAAAATGAAAGTTTTTCAGGAACTTAAAAAGTCTAAAATATTACAAATTTTCAGAGAAGATAATATAACTTAAGAACTCTAGTATACTTGAAAAAACTTCAACTAGACATATGGAAATAATAAAACCATGAAAATAATAAAAATAAATTGATACACTAATTGAACATTTAGACATAGCAAAAGAAAGAATTAGTGAACTAGAGGATAGAAATTACCCAGAATATAATTTTAAAAAGTAAGAATGGAAAGTATTACAAAGATGTTACAATACATAGAGAGTAGAATGAAATGTGGCACACATGTATTTAGTGTTCCATGAGAAGCAGATAGAATAAGGACTGATGATTTTCCAGAACTTTTGAAAGACATGGTTTTCAGGTCCAGGAAGTTCTGAAAATCCAAAGTGAACAAATAAAGGGATAAATGCTTACTCAAATAATAGTAACACTTGGTAACATTGAAATCTAGGTAGTGGTAAAAGTTAAAATACAAATGTCCGTAAATGAAAAATAATTAGCAGCTGATAAAGTACTTAGCTTCAACAACAATAGAAACCAATAGGCAAATGGAAAGATAGCTTCAAAAATCAGGGAGGCAATGGTAACCTGGACTTTTATACCCAACCAAACTACCTTTCACCAATAAGGATGAAATAATGATTTTTTAAAAAAGACTAAATCAAAAAGTTTATGATAAATCAGCTCTCACTAAAGGAACTTCTAATAATATCCTTCAGGGAAAGGGAAATGATCCCCTAAAACGTGTCTGTTAAACAAGAAGGAATACGAGCAAGGTAATTAATAAACTTTTGGGAAAAGCTATATGTCTTAACTTTATAATAAAACAAAAAAATAAATATTTTAGAGGATATAATCATAAATAAACACAAAACTATGATAAAATGCAGGTGAATGCTCAAAAATAAAAAGGTTTTAAAGACAGTGTATAATTTGAGAGAATAAAGAGATATTTATTAATTTTAATTTTTAAGGTATATTATGCATTTTAAAATTTTAGCAGTAACCACTAAAAGAAGAAAAATAGAGTAATTTACTGCCAGAGCAATATAGGAAATAAGTGGAATTAAAAATAAATCAGTTCAGGGGCTGGCCGTGTGGCTGAGTGGTTAAGTTCGTGCGCTCCACTGCAGGCGGCCCAGTGTTTCGTTGGTTCGAATCCTGGGCGCGGACATGGCACTGCTCATCAAACCATGCTGAAGTAGCATCCCACATGCCACAACTAGAAGGACCCACAATGAAGAATATGCAACTATGTACTGGGGGGCTTTGGGGAGAAAAAGGAAAAAAAATAAAATCTTAAAAAATAAATCAGTTCAAAAGAAGACCTAGAAAAAAGAAAAAACTATGGAAATAGCATGGTACATTGCAAGATTAAAATAAGATTTTTTAAAAATATTTATTAGTAACCATAATCAACATTTTTTAAAAGTTCTAATTATAAATCCCAGACTGATAAACTGGGAAAAAAATCTACTTCTTATATAAACCCAGCAAGAAAGCTTAAAAACAGAAAGATTAAAAATAAAAGAACAGAAAAAGTAACAGCAAGCAATTACTAACCTGAAGAAAACTATTCCATCTATATTAGCATCAGAGAAAATGTACTTCAAGACAAGAAAGCATTGTTGATCCTACTTGGTGAGTAAAGATGCAATTCACCTGAGAGATAAAACATCATAAAATGCATGTATCTAATAATATCAATATTTAAAGAACAAAAATTAAGAGAATTATAGAGATATTGACAAATTTGCCATTAGAGCCATAGATTTAAATTATTTTCTCAGTATTAGTAGATCAGGAAATTAATATTGAGTGGGACATAGAATATTTGAATAACACACTAATCAAGATACACTCTAATTTCAAGCACACATGGAATAGTTGAGAATTTTGACTACATGCTATTGCATACAATGAGCATCAACAAAAGTCAAAGAATCTATATCATATAGACAGTCGAATGTAAATACAATATGTTAACTTAGTATTTAGTGTATAAAAGAACTTCAAGAACTGCATACATTTGGAAATATACACCTCTAAACTTATATTTTAAAGAAAACATTTTAATGGAAGACGAATAATGATATAAACATTGCATATAAAAATTTATAGAGAGAAACATAAGTGGTGCTTCAAGGTTAATTTATGGCCTTAAATAATTATATTAGAAAAGAATAAAGCTAAAACATGTTACTGAGAAATAAAAATAAATATGACAGAATAAATTATAAATTAAATTGAATACAATGATGATATTAACAGAGAAAAAGAGCAAAATTTGAAGAAATAAAAAAACAAAGATATAATGAAGAGCAAGCATAAGGCCAAAAATTAGTTCTTTATAAAAATTAATAAAATGGAAAAATCTATAGAGAAAAATCAGGATGATCTAAAGAGAAGACACAAACATTATGAATGACAAAAGTGATATAAGCAAAGACTGAGAAAAATAGTACATTTTACAAGTTTATTCCCCAATCATGGAAATTTAGATTAATTTGACATTTTCTGAGAACAAAATTTAGCTTATTTGTATAAAAGAAATAAAATTCCCAAATGTACCTATAGTCAGTAAAAAATTAAATTGCTATTTAAAACTAATGATTGCTTTTATAAAGTAGTCCCGATTCCTTTGCAGTTGATATCAAGCATTAAAGATTTTCAAAACAACAATAATTTTAATCTATTTTTTCAAACAACAGAAAAAAAGAGGGACTTCTTAATCATTTTAAATATCTCTGGTCCATTCAGATCAGGGCAATACAAACACTAAGTCATAGTCTTCTCACATTTACAGGTACAAAAATATTGAGTGTTTACTATCAATATGTAATGCCACTTTTTCATAGATATGATTTCCACATTCAATAGGTCAATTTCTAGGTTCTTGATTACACTCCATTAGTTTGTCTGTCCCTGTGTTAATAATATTATCTTAATGACTATAGTTTTTATAGTAAAATATTTGGTATCTCCACCTTATTCTTCAAAATTATCTTGAGTGTTCTTGGCTCTTACTTTGTGTGTGTGTGTGTGTGTGTGTGTGGAGAAGACTGGCCCTGAGCCAACACCTGTTGCCAATCCTCCTCTTTTTGCTTGAGGAAGAGTGGCCCTGAGCTAACATCTGTGCCCAGCTTCCTCTATTTTGTACGTGGGTCGCCTCCACAGCATGGCCTGACGAGTGGTGTAGGATCTACACCCGGGATCCCAACCCACAAACCCGGCGGCTGAAGTGGAGAGTGCCGAACTCAACCACTACGTCATCAGGCCAGCCCTGGCTCTTACTTTTTTACATCAATCACATTGTGGTGGTCTATGAGACTTTGTTTAGAATTGCTCTGATTATGTTTTAAAGTAGGGGAAATTGACAGATCTTTTTATATGGAATTTTCATATTCTTGAACATTTTTCTCTCAGTTTATTTGATAGTCTTACCATTATTATTTTTATTACATTTTCTAACTGTTACTGGTGTATAATCATGCAATGCCTTTTATATAGAAATTTTGTGTCCATCACTATTGCTGAAATCCCTGGTGTATTTTTATAATTTGTCCATTCCACTCATGTAATTTCCAAATAGGGAAGTGTGTTTCTTACTTTTCAATACTTACACACTAGGACTTCTTGATTCAATATTGAATAGAAGCTGTGACAGTGGGCTTCATTTTCCTTGATTATATTTTGAAGAGAAGACACCACTAAAAATAATATCCTGATTTATAACTTTCATAAGAGTTTAAGACTTCTATGTAGAACTAGTTTGCTAAGAGGATCTTAAATATTTTTGAATATGTTTTCTCCATAATCTTTAATCTATTAAATATGAAGAAAAGTGCATTAATATATTTCCTAATGTTAAACTACTTTTCCATTTCTGAGATATATCTAATTTTGCCATAATGTATTATTAAGACAGTATTGGATACTTTTATATACTTCTACACTTTAAATCTAAATAATATCATCTATTTATCTATCTAGCTTCATCATCATCATACCATCATCATCATGATAAAATGAAAGATCCTATAAGGAAGATTCTAAGCACTAAATCTGACGGGTAACTAGTAACAATGAATTAGTATTGAGGATAATAGACTTTCATTTTATCAATTGGCCTCACTTATAGCTTTTAAAATGGCACAACTAAGGAAATGTTATCTCATCTTCCAAACTACTATCTAACTAGCTGAGTAAAACAAATTCATGATAGAAAAGAAATTCCACAATGAGCATGGTCTTAGTTAACAAGGTGATAAATTAATAATGATTATCTCAGATTTGCAAATCAAATATCTCTTTATTTCTTTATATGAGTAAAAAAGAAAGACAAGTGATCAATACAGAAGTAATAAAAACTGGCAAAAGCACTACTATTAGTTGCATGTATTATCATAATAATGCAGTCACGTTAATAATGATCACCATGCTAAGAGTTCTTCCATATGAGTTGTACGTAGCATAACTCTTGTAGAGGAAAAACCTGGTACATAACCAACACTCCCTATTGGTTTTTTGGAGTGAATAAATTAATGAACAATGAACGTTTAAGACATGCATCCAATGAATTTATCAATTTTCTATATCAATGGTGCTTTAAGTCATAAAGAATTGCATGAACTTGACTTTTGGAAACACTGCATTTATCTCATGTATTTGTTATGTTCAGCTATATGATAATTCTAAGAAATTACCAAAGAAAATCAATAGTACTGGAGAGAAACCATATCATATTATCCAACCTAATATATTTCTTGATGTGTCATGGATTTGGAGTATCAGATGTGTCCTGGGCTGGTTAATATATTCCCTCTGGATCCAATTTTTACCTGTTTATGCACAATTCAAAAAATGTGAATAGGAAATTGCCAGAAGGAAAGTACGTTCTTAGGAAAAAAGTTATGAATAAAGAGATTATCTACAAAGAGAGAGAGAAATCATAAATCAATTGTTAACAAATAACTACTATAGACTTCCAATAAAATTAGCCAAGATCAAAGTATTTAGAAATAGACTTGTCATTATCCAGAAACATCCTTCACTTTCATTGAACCCCTATCAGTAAATGGATGTGTAGATTATTCCCTCTGAAAGTTATGCTTTGCAAAGATTCATAATATTATTTACTGTTGACCATCTCCACACACACGTACATGTACGCTTTTTATTTTTTAAATATAGAGCACCACTTTATGTCTGATGAACCTTCAAGGGAGTGGCTAAATGTAGGAAAACAATTAAATATAAACTGGCAACTTGAAAAAGGAAATGCAAAGTATGCTTGTGTTAGATAACACTGTATGAAAAAGCATTATATATTCCCTTTGCTTCTTTAACAATGGAAGATGATGATTAACTTAGTTGAGTGACTCAGATTTCCTGCTTCAACTCTAAATCTGTCCCCATCTAGTGCTGTGACCCCACCCACTTAATTTCTCTGTGCCTTAGTTTCTTTATCCATAAGTTGGATGAATTATTCAATAACAATCATTGAATTATTCAATAACAATCTCTAACTTGTAGGATTAAATTTCTAGGAATGTCTGGAATGAATGTAAAATATAATATCTACTATTTGCATTCACTGATAGGTTCATACAGTTGAGCGCAAAAAGTGAAAATGTTTTGAGGTCATCCATGTGTAATCATGGTCAGGAAAGAGGAAATTATAAACTCACATATATTCAAAGATTTTTAAAAGTGAGTGAAAGTAACTATTGCATAAAATTTCAGAATGTAGCCTCAAGATGGATCTTTGAAAAATATTACTTGAAATGGATAAACTGACAAAATGAACTGTCTAGAATAGTCAAGCATAGCAAATCTTGTTAGGAGTTTGCAGGGGTAAAAATAAATCTGTAAAATGGAGCAAATTTTCCAGCTTAAAATTAGAAATGTGGCCTATGTCCATTCTTTAGCAAACTGATCGCTGTTTTTATTTAAAAGCAGACATCTGTAGCCACTCCAAGATTATGAGAATTGTGATCAGAAACACAGCATATGGTACCAAGTGATGAATCTGAGGAGACACAGCTAAGTTTAGATCTAACTAAAATTTCTAGATTTTACTTTTTTAAAACTAAATGTAAGAAACATTCTGGCATCATTTATCGTTACATGGATTTAATATATGATGTTCTCATTCTTAACTGTTCTCTTAAAACAGAAGTATAAATGTAATGCACATTTTTTATTTGCTCTTTCCAAAAACCACTATATTTATTTATAATTAATTTGGGGTTCTTTTGCTGACAGATATACTAAAATAAGATTGACAATAAGTGAAAGATAAATATAAATATGTGTTCATAATATATAAAATTTCAAATGAATATATAGATATAAAACTCACGAAGCACATATGTAGATTAAAATTTTATGTATGTACCAGAGCAACTCTGATGAAATTTGGTTAATTACTTAGCTTTTCCAGATTATTTCTCATATTCTGGAGTATCTGATGATATTCATCCGTCCAGTCATAGTTGTATAATTGAAATATATAGATAATGTAAAATTTATCATTTTTTCACCTTTAAAGCTTTTTTCAGAAAGTTAACCTCTATTAGATATATGCAAAGTAAGTAATAAAATCTCTAACTTTGTGCAAAATGCCTAATGAAAATAACGGATGAAATCCTATTTGTAAAATATCCATTGTATCTCAATATGAAAGTGAGATGTAAGACTTGCATTCAAGAATGCTTTTTATATTGGATTAGGAACAGGGACAGAGTTATCTCAAAGATTGACAAAACTTCTGGAGCTTCTTTTATCCTTTCCCGTGATTTTAAAATACCTTTAGGTCCAGTTATTTACTAATGCTTGGCCCCTTTCAGGTGCAAAGAATGATTTTACCATTCTCCTGATCCCATCATAGATTGGAAAAATAGTGGAATAGTGGGTCATCCATCTAGGATCCGTTTCTAAATATTTGGACACAGAAGAACTAACGTATTGCCATCATGTCACTTAGAGACGTGTGTTTTGGGACAGGGGAACAGGTGTATGAGAGGCTCTTTCTAGACCATTTGCCTAAAAACATCATGAAAACATCTCTCTCTGTATGTTTGTTTTTTCCTACTTTCTTAAAGACTTAGGTTAGTGGTTACAAGCACAAACCAAGGAGCCCGACGACTGGAATTCAAATCTCAACTCCTGTACTCCCTTGCTGTGGGGATTTGGGAAAGGCATTTAACTTCTCCGTAACTCAGTTTTCCATTTGCAAAATAAAGAAGACAACAGTTTTATCTCACTGTGTTGCTAGGAGGTTTAGGTGGACTAATTCATGAAAGTAATTTACATCAGTGTCTGACGTATAATAAACACTGAGAGTGTTAATAGTTATAGTTTATTTATCATGAATTGTCATTTATTTACCACTAATATCACCAACTACCTCCTTCCTGGGCTCTTCCCAGGAAAGATGACACCAATTTCCCTGTGGCTTAGATCCCAAAACTATGTGTTTATTAAGTCTTTCATTTCATCAAAGTCTTGGAGAAGAGAACGGTGAGAGGCGTCATTCTCAGAAATCCAATACCATCTAAGGTCTTGGACATGGGATTGATTATTATTACTATCCTTTAAAAAACCTCCTTTCCAAGCTCAGAAGAGACCTTATCTGGCCTCCCTATGCTACGGGGATTGGGAGCTTGGAAGCCTACCCTTGACTCATCACATGTTCACCTCGGCCGACGTCTCCTCAGGGTCTAAGGTTTCCAAATTGAAAATTATTTTCTTGGCTTCCACTATAACAATTTTAACCCAACATATTACTTTTTTCTTTTTTTTAGTTGGAGTCAAATAAACTACCACAAATTTAACAGCTTAAAACAGCACTCGTTTATTTGCTCTTCGCTTTGTAGGTTAAAAGTCCAGGTGGGCTCTACTGAGTTCTCTGCTTTGGATCCAACAAAGTCAAAATCAAGGTGTCAGCCAGCCTGGGCTTTCTTTGGAGGCTCTGTGGAAGAATCTGCTTCCAAGATTCTTCTTATAATTGCAGAATCCAGTTTCATGCAGCTGTGGGACTAGGGTCCTGTTCCCTTGCTGGCTGGTAGCTCAGGGTTGCTCTTAGTTCTAAGGACCTCACTCAACTTCTTTCACATGGCCCTTCCATTTCCCAACCAGTAACAGTGCATCCAGTTCCTCTCAAGCTTCCAATCTCTCATTTCCTCTTCTGTGACCAGCTGGAGAAAACCTTGCTTCTAAGAAGTTCCTGTGAATAGAATAGGCCCACTCCAACATTTTAAGAGCCACTAACTAGTAACCTTTGCAAGATTCCTTTTACCATGTAACAGAACAATTACAAGAGTAATATCAGGGCATAAAGGTTATGGGGACTATTTTAGAATTTTGCAAATCACCCTCAGGCAATGTATATGCTAAGATCTACAGGTCTGCTCCTATGGAGAAGAATTAAGGTATTCGAAAATCACAGGGAGAAATATAGTCAAATAATATTAAAACATATTTTACCAACATATGCATTGTATATTATTTTTCATATATGGATGCTTGCCCAAACAACTGCTTCATAAATTACTGTTAAATGAATGAAGGAATAAAAGTGAGATCAGAGGCAATGGTTTTGTTATATTTATCTGCTCTCCCTTTCATTGGTATGATTGCTGAATATGAATACAGTCCTGTTTTCCCTTAGTCAAAACTTTCCTTACTGAATTATTTTTAAAAACTTAATATCTATTTTTCAAATACGACAATTCAAGTTATTTTGTTAAGAACAGTGTTTTGTTCATTATAGAATGTTTTTCTTGTCTCAATTAATTTTTTTATTTCTAAAATCTTACTTTGAACTTTATTTTCATTTTTGTTATCAATTATCTGTATGTTAAAAAAATTTAATTTGTTAGGGAATTATTGGTTTATAATTGCTTTTGCTATTCGGTGTTAAAATATGCTTTGAATATCATTGAGAATTATGATTGCATTCAAAAAAAATTTTCTCTTTTCAAATCCAGTCTTTTGAGGATGAATTTAATGTGGATGTCTTATCTCTGCCCCTCTTCCATGAAGGAAATAGCCAGTTAGTTGTTAATTCCTTGGTACATTTTTGTTTTTTAATTATAGGAAGTCTGGAATAGAAATGTACAAAAATGTTTAAAAACCTGCTTCCCATTATCCTCCAGCCTGAGACTATGTGCTGAGGAACTAGCTGCTCTCAGGCTGAGCAGACAACTGGTTTCCGATTTAAGGATTAAAAAGCTGTTTTTATGTTGCAATTTTTCAAACATGCACAGGCTTTTACACATTAGTGGCTACAGAGCAACACCAATTTTCTCCTTTAACTCTTCTATTAAATAAAGTATAATTTAAATGGTAGGAATATAAATTTACCCTGTCCAATGAAAAGAGAACTTAGCATTTTGGCACTTTTATTTGTCTTGGTTTTACTTATGCAAAAAGTTTATATATTTGTTTGGAGGAAAGCACTTCAGTAATTTGGTGCTAGTTGGCTAAGCTTCTTATGAAACCACAGAAAGTTCTATACTCTAGTTTTTTGAGTTGTGCTCTTCTTAGGGAAATGGATACTTTATACTTCAGAACGAGAACTTTCTTTCACCACAGTTGTCTATTTTAATTTATCTGCAGACCATCAATCAAAGGCATTTCTTTTTAAATGTCTGCCTCAGAAGTCAAAATTTCCATCTGAATCCTTTAGAATCATACTCACAAACTTCTGAGAGAGAATCTCTCCCCTCACGCTACCTGTTGCTTGCCAAACTTCCTATGACAAAATATTAAGATATTTCAGGTATCTGACACTTAACTGGGAATTTCTGAATTCTGGAAGTATCTGTTTCCTCTTGCTGCTAAAGAGCAAGAAATCCAATTAAGAATGGTGATAGAGGAGAGAATAGTCTTCTTGATTTTATAGGCAATTACCAATAGAATTTAAGGTGGAATTTCCATTCTTAGGGAATTTCAATTATATGATAGACAAGATTTTTCTCTTGTAAGGAAGAATCTAAATTGGAGGATTTTTTGGAACTTCTTATATGCCTTTACTTAAAAAAAATTATTTCACCAATACTCATTGATTCCTTTTATTTACTATTACTTGACAAGCAAACATGGAAGGGAGAAGACAAGTGTTACTTAATATAATTCAAAGAACGTATGAATATTTTGTGAAGCTGCAATAATTGATAAATGTAGCAGAGACTAAATCAACTGAAAAATAGATATCTGGGGGTAATTCTGTGATCAGCTAGAGAAATTTGCTCCTAGTCTACTGAAATAACGTGCTTATATGAGGAAGAATGGCCAAATAAGTATAAATTTTATATAAGACTGTATGATTTTCTCTACTTAGTTGAACTCCACTAGAGTCATTTTTATGTCAGAGAAAGGAAAATGTGACCATTACCGTAATTCCTTTTTTTCTGTTAGTGAAAATTGCAATACAAAATAGGTAATGCAACCACTGCTGCCGGTGAACAGTAGTACCTCAGCATATCTCTACATGAAAGCTTATTTTACTATCACTTAAGGAACTCATTACCCTTTTATGAGGCTTACATGCTGTTTTACAAATATAGCACTCTAGTAACATTATGGAAGCATCATTATTCTTGCCAGTGGCATTTTTTAAAGCAAGGAAAAACTAGTTTGAGAATAACTTTCTTAGTGTTCCTAGTCTTTTGTACTATGCTAATATTTTCCCTAACTTTTGTTGGAAGTCTTAGTTTTATTTTAGTTCATCCACCATCTGGAAGTTATTAAAATGTGAGAAAGCCTGTGTGATTCTGATTTAATTGTTGAGATAAGAAATTTCTTTGGATCATTTTTAATAGAACAGGCTTCAGGCCCATTTCTACACAGGAGCCAAGGAAATTTCAACATTAGCGTTAGTTTACCACTGACACCATTTTGATTCAGATATCAGAACAGGTTATTTTATGTCCAAAAACGTCCAGTTGGCTTAGAACACAGCTACATTGCATTAACAGTTATAGAGGCATGTGGCAAGATCTCATGTGAGGTCTGCCCTAGGTAGTTTGTTATTAATAAAAAGCTAAAATATGAAATTTTCTGAGTGATTTACTTTATGCAGAGAGACAAAAGATTCATAGTTATTTTTATACTATCATTGCCCTCACCTTATTTATGGTATTTTTTCTTGAATAAGAAAGTAGATGATCGAATTACAGCAAATCTTTGGAAATTACACAGACCATTGAGCGAATGTGTCTTGCAGGTAAATATTCTTTCTCTTGGTGTCACAGCGAAAATAAGAATGCAAACAGAACCAACTGATTGCATAGTATACTTCATTCACTAATTGAGGGCATCCCAATTTAAGGCATGCCTCTAAATGTAGCTGCCTCTTAGGAAAGTATATTTGAAATGTCATTAATGAGATATTATGGTAGGAGGATTATTTTGCCAAATGAATGTCAATGACAGAATTTTATGAAATGTAATTTAATGTATTTCTTAAGTTAATAAAAACATGACTTCTGGAATTCAGGAGGTAATGTCCCAAATACAGCAGGATGAACAGCTAAGGACTTATTAACTTCTATTGCTATAAGGAAATGATATAGTTCTGTGGACATTCTGAGCTTTCAAGAGTTACTATCCGACAGCTTTCAAAATATGAATTAATTTGAATTATTTGTTAATATTAACTAATCATCCCTTTTACCAATTTACCTGACTACAGTCTTTCTAAAAACAAAACAGAGTTTTCTCTGTATCAAGGAAAAGGACCTTCAAGAGCTACCTGCTCAACTTCACTTATTTATTTATGTTTGGCTGGCCCTGATTTGAACCAAGATGTATGCCAGGGCAGCTGGGGTAAGATGACACTACAGGGATATGAAAAATTCATAACTATAAAGTATCAGGTAATGAATAACAAATGTATTCACTATTTTGTACATTACATGACAGCTAGCTTTAAGATGCTACATGTTTCTTCTTATGGTGAGAGCTCATTATAAAAGTATTAATAGAGATTTTGTGACCCATCCAGGAACTTTTAAAAGTCTGGAGAAGACACTAAAAAGGTGGCTTTTCTATCTTATTATGCAATTGTTGATGTTAACATTCTAAACACAATTTGTACTTTATAACTAAACATAAAAATGTGCCAAATAAATTTGTCTCAAATTTCAAATTTCCAGATGGACAAACAAGACACCTGTATGTTTGGTTCAATTATTTCAACATTATAATATGCTAATCCAATTTTATTTTAATTGGATTTGAGGTCATCTTTTAAATCTTTAGACAGCTGATTTTGTAATATTCATGAATGGACCTTTGATTCTTTTTTAATCTAGCCATTATTGGCAAAAATCAATGATCCCTTTTGACAAAAGTCCTGATATACAATGCACGTAATGTGAACTTGCCATTTCTCTTCCACTAACTGTTTCTGTCCATCTCAGTCCACCCATCTCTGTCATAATCTCACTTCATGAGAGGAATAATATATCACGTACAATTATGAAAAAATTCTGAAGAGGTGAAAACTGTTCAAAGTTTCAGGCTTCTAGTAGAATTGTATAACATATATTTGCCCTTAGTTTTAGCCTAGTTTTGTTTTAGTGTAGTCGTGTTTTTTTTCTGCTGAAGAAGATTTGCCCTGAGATAACATCTATTGCCAATCTTCCTCTTCTTTTGCTTGAGGAAGATTATCCCTGAGCTAACATCTGTGCCAATATTCTTCTACTTTGTATGTGAGTTCCTGCCACAGCATGGCTGACGAGTGGTGTAGGTCTATGCCTGGAATCCGAACCTGGGAAACCAGGCCCCTGAAGTGGAGCACTCCAAACTTAACCACTGCACCATGGGGCTGACCCCAGTCAAGTGTTTTTTGTACACAAAACAT
Organism: Equus quagga; assembly: GCF_021613505.1. Lineage (NCBI taxonomy): Eukaryota > Metazoa > Chordata > Mammalia > Perissodactyla > Equidae > Equus > Equus quagga. The sequence continues at coordinate 117,677,716 of NC_060273.1, read as the reverse complement.
CAATGCACAATATCTTGGTCGAAACTGGGGATTGGTAAAGACAGAGAACCAGTTAGGAAATGTGCTTGAGAGGAAGAAAAACATAAGTGTTTTAAGTGAGTGGCAAATTTAGAGTTGGAATCCTAGTTAATAAAGAGTTTGGGGAAGAACGAAAACCCCTCTATTGCAGGGAGGGTCAAGAGGTACCAAACGCTGGCTTTGCCGTCTTTTAGAGTTGATTCAAGCTGTAAAATAATTCAAACATTAAAGAAACTTTGAGAAGAGTATGACTTTCAAGTTCTCAGTAAACCCTGATATTCCATCATTCATTAGATTATTAACAAATATTAATTAAGCATCAACTATGTGAATAGAAAAAAGCTAGATACTGTATATGGTGAGATGTGACACTGTTTCTATTATTAAAGAATGCTAAAAATATGACCTCAATTGCAACTAAATTGAATTTGGAATATCATATTATACACAAAGAATGGCCAAACAAAATATGCAGTTGTCTCATGTGTCCATCTGGAAATTGGGACCTTAAAATAAATGCAGTTAAGCTAGTCTTATGTTTGGTTCTGCAACTGTATATTATGATTAGAATGTTAATATAAACAATTACATATGAAAGTAAGAAATATAGACGTGGAAAAGCTAAAATTCAAGAAATTTCTTCAACAGTGATTGTGATTTGAGGAAATGCCTGTTAACAGATCTTTCTCCACATCAACCTGGTGGTAAATTCTTGGAGTAAGATATTGATAATATTTTTACTCATAGATCAGTCCAAAAGATTGGCTTCGTTTGTTAGCTCAGCAAATATTTATTGAGTGTTCAAGGCACTGGGAATAAAAGGGCAAATAAAAGAGATATGGTCCCTGTTGCTCACATGTATATCTTGGAGGTCAATTCTAACAAAGCTAGAGGTCCATTTAGCATTGGTAGAGCTACGATTTATCTCATAAACTTCTGTGATGTCAGTTTCTCATGTGGTAAAAAGATTGAGGAATGGAGCATCTCAACTGAGTCTTTATCCCTCCTGCTTTCCCCTTTTCTTCTGCCTTATGCCATCCACATCTGTCATGATTTACTTGGTTTTATCTCGTGCATTCATTTACCAAATATTTCTGAGCATCTGGGATGTTCGAGGCACTGATTTAATCCCTGGTTATATAGGAGTAAATATAGACAGAAGACTATACAGAAAAGATCACCTGATTAAATCTTGGGTAATGCCCACAGTGAGAAGATGAACAAATGTAGAATAAATGTTCACAGAAGTAGATGGAGACAACACATAAAAAGCCACTAATACCAAAGACAGAGAAAATTTCAATAGGAAATAGGTGCTTAAAAGCTCTGGATGTCAAGATGAATTAAGTCTGATAAGATAACTTTTTTTTTGGCTAGTAACTCATGAAAGTAACATGAAAAGCAAAAATCAAGACAATTGACCAGATAATTTAGGGCAGCTTTGTTTCCATCCAAGAAGTAATTACATGTTACAGAAAAGCGATACCTAATTGTTTTCTTTTAATTGTTCTAATTTTTCGTTTCAGTCTGGTTGAGATGTTCTAGACCATGTTATGGAAACCAAGTGACAGCATCACAGCAAAGGCTGGAGTATGGACTCAACAAAACACTGTATCAATCCAGCAGGCATTAAATTTAGCAACTGTAAGTCAGTATTTTACAAATATTTGCATATTTGTACCTCTAGCAGGAATTTTCAATGAAATTTTACTTTTGCCTCAATTTATTACCAGTGCTTTAACATCAATTATTTAGTGTTTTAACAATATAAAGTATCTATCAAATAGAACTGCAATTTAAACATTTCTAATAATTTTTTAAATATTTGATTAAGTAATAACATGTACTGTTAACTATGGAATTATCGTTTTCTCTTAATTATCATAAAAATCAGAAGTATTACAGAAAATTGGGTTAAGAGAAGAAAAAAACATTATCCAATCTGGGCAGCATGGGTAGGCAATATTTTCCATAATATGTGTCTGAAATCCTAATCTGTATTAAGCAGTTCTGATCAAATATATTGAACTAGATTGGTTTGAACAAGGTAAATCGTGTTTCTTTATTTCAGGACTTCTCAGAGCTATGATAGATCATAAAGTCCATGAGAGCAGAGATTGTTTCCATCTTATTGGCGCCTATATTAAGTATGTGATTCTCAATAAACATTTACTGAATTAATAAATATCCTAATGCAAACTGTGATTCTCTAGGATGAGAATGAAAATATGAAGTATTTCCCAAATATATTTGGACCAGGACCATGTTTTCTCCACAGAGCATCTCGTGTATAAACACACTTTGGGAAATGCTCACGTTTACGTAATTCGTGGAAGAAGTGACTCTTTTACTAGGAATACTTTTCACCAAAATTTTCTTTAGAGCAAATAAAATTTTTAAAAATAGTCTATAAGGAAAATTCAGTGAGCACCCAATGAATGCCTACAGTTCCAGTTATTTTGTAAAATATCGGGAATACTAAAATGACTTGAATCGAGTCCCTACCTTCCAGATTTTGCCACAGTATTGAAATAATTTGTTATTAGCTATCTTACTTAGCTAGCTTACTCTACTGTAATAACTGGCAAGCAGAGGATGCATTAGGAGCATAGGTAGGAGGCTCTTTCCCTCACTGGGGTGTTTAGGGATAGCTTTGAGAAGGAGGCGGGGCAGAGCTGAGTCTGTAAGAGCAGGCATTAGCCAAGGAGTGGCTGGGTATTGTAGGTAGGGGGAATTGTGAAGGATGAAACAGGTGAAACAGCGGAAGGTTTGCAGGAAGCTCCTGGGAATCAAAGTCAGGGAGTAGGGAAAGGTGAAACTGAAGGCACACAAATCCAGGTCTCAAAGTGTTTGAATACTTTGCTTAGGAGGGTGTTCAACAAAGGGCCAGTCATTATGGGAGCCTCGGAGAAGTGGATGAGTCATTTGCACAGACAAGATATAAACACAGGGAAAGTTAAGAACAGATGTAAGTGGCAGTTAGAGGCAGCAATAAATGGGGAACAAAGCAAGGGAGATGCCAAGTAGCATCTGTTATAGCCTACTATGTACCAAGCACTTTGTTGTTTATTTTCACCTATTTCATAAGCCTATGAGTTAGGTAGCCATCATGATCTGCTGGCACAGAAGTTGAGAGGCGATATGAACATGGACTCTGCAGCAGGGCTGGTGGGGTTTCAGTCCTGTTTGTGCAACTTACAATGCAGCCTTGGAGACTTGACTGCAGAGATATAGATACAGATATATAGATAAAGATACATATAGATAGAGACATTTTGTGTCAATGTCTCTATTTATACAGTAGGACTCATAATATCACCTACTTTATGGGACAACTGTGTGTATTAAGTAAATTAATATATGTAAAGCATTATAAACAATATCTGGCATGTGGTAGGGACCAAATAGCTACGATCTTTATTATAGAAGGAGTAAGTTGCCCAAGGTCAGGCAGCTATTTTGTAGTAGAGTCAGGATTCATCTTGCGTCTGTCTGACCCCAAAGCCCAGGCTCTCTTTTCACTATCTCAAGACAACGCGTGATTAATTTCTAAATACATTGTGCAGACAAGAATTTCCAGGGGAGCTCAGAGATAGGCGAAATCATTGCATGTTGAGGTAGTCAGAGAGATTCTTATTAAAGAAGTGGGATTTGAGGCAGGCCCTGAAAGATGAATGGGATTTTCAGAAAGGAGGAGGAAAGGAGTGGGCACATTAGTGAACATATTGGCATGAGTAGAGGTATAGTGTTAAACAAGTGCAAATATCGTAAATTGATACTTTTTCTTCTGACTTTTGATAATCCCTAACAAAAGTATAGTCAGCTAAAATTAATTTTAAAGAAAAATATTAACTTGAAATCTCACCACTCTAGTCATGAAATGTTTATTTTTTCGTTTTCTAATGTTGTCTTCAAGTATTTGGTCATAGAAAAATAAATATATTAATTTATTTTCTCATCGTGATCATGTGAAAAATCCCAATTAAATGATTGGGTAGTCTAGCACTATATGGCATGTCTCTCTTACTATACTATGCAATAATTGAAGAAAAATCACTGCCGTTGGCATATGCCAGATCATATGTATAAAAACATATGTGCTATCTGTGTATCTATACATATCCAGTCCTGCATTGATTAACCAAGGGGCTAGTTCTGAGAAATGTGTCATTGTGTGACCATCACAGAGTGTACTTACAAAAACCTAGATGGTATAGCCTAATACACACCTAGGTTACATGGTACTAATCTTATGGAACCACTGTCATAAATGCAATCTGTCATTGACTGAAACGTCATTGTGTGGCACATGACTGTGTGTTTATATACACATATATAATACTCTAATATATGTTCTAATATTTAAACAAAATTCATCATATTCAGAAGCAAAAGTCTAAGCAATATTGTTGGATCATAGTACAAAATGAAAAATTTTATTTGTGTCAGTTAAGACTTTTTTAGTTTCAAGAGTAGAAAACTGTATCTGTATTACTTTAAATGAATGCATAAGGAGAAATTAATTAACTTTCATAATTCTTAATCCAGGATTCTGAAAAGGTTTTCTCTATGTTGTTCTCAAAGGAATGCTAGTGGCCAAGTCTTAAATTTTACCAATTCAGAATTAATATAACAATAATAACAATTACTAACATTTATGGGTGCTTATGGAATGTTTCAGGCAATGCTCTGAGCATTTTTGAATATTTAATTTCTGAGGTCATTTAAATTTCACATCAACTCGATGAGATAGCTGCTTAGGAAACTGGAACAAGAGAAGTTAAATCACTTCCTCAGATGCATCCCTGAAATACTCTCAGTGTTAAGGGGATGGATTACTTGAATTGTCCAGACACAGATCAGCTACCCACTCTAGTGGTGTTCCTAATGGGGGAAGAGCTCAGTCTCACCAGAAACACAAGACAGACACAGGGAAGGGATTTCAGAGCAGGCAAAATGACAGGTGTCAGTGACTGGAATCTGCTCCAGAACCGTAAAGACCTTCCCTGCTTCCCAGGATCTTCCTGCTCTCCTCCAAAGGAAGATATCAACTTTTTGCATGAGTAGAATCAAGATCCAAAAAACTGCTAAATGCTATTTTCATTAGACAGGGTAAATATATATTCTTACCATTTAGCTTGCATGCTTTACTTAATAGAAGAGTTGAATAAGAAAATTGGCGTTGTCCTACAGTCACTAAAATATAAAAGCCTGTGCATTTTGAAAAATAGCAATATAAAGGCAGCTTTTAAATCTCTGAATCTGAAACTGGGTTGGTCTAGCAAGTTGCAGCCTGAGAGCAACTATTTCTGAAGCTCGGGGTTTTGATTCTCCGATCCAACCCTGGATACAGTGTTTGTCTAGCCCATCGTTTCCCAAATTTTACTCACTTACATACCAAACTTATGAACTTTGCACTCTCTAAACACTACCTTTATTATCTTTAAATTAATAATTTTTGCTTCAAATGGATTATTTTATTTTATTTTGAGGAAGATTAGCCCTGAGCTAACTATTGTCAATCCTCCTCTTTTTGCTGAGGAAGGCTGTCCCTGAGCTAACTAACATCCATGCCCATCTTCCTCTACTTTATACATGGGACGCCTACTACAGCATGGCTTTTGCCAAGCAGTGCCACATTGGCACCTGGGATCCGAGCTGGCATACCTTGGGCCGCCAAAGCGGAACGTGCAAACTTAAATGCTGTGCCACCAGGCTGGCCCCTCAAATGGATTATTTTAAAACAATATCATGTTGTAAACAAAAGTGCATATTTTCCAATATATATTTAAGTGAATTAAAATTATTCTAATTTAAAAAATGTGTATAGATAGTACCAAAATCCAAACTTTATGCCATCAGTAATAGTCATGTTATTTTTAGGAAATACTAGTTTTGGCTCTTTTTCAAGGACTTTATGAAGAAAGAGGTCACAACTTCCCGGATGCTGGCATTTCCTAAATACCCTTCATTGACACCTGGCTGGTATTACGCTGTGGCTTTGCTTTTTGAGTAATACCTGACCTTTTCTATAAGTGGTATCAGCAAACAGCACAGCACACATTCTTTGAAAAAGCAGTGGTCATTTATTTTTCAATCTATGCTGCAGCTGAAGACTGTCAGTTTTTACCAATTAAAATAGAGTTGAGGGAAGCATAAAAACATCTCAAGAAAGATATAGAAACATAGACTTATTCACTACCTTTTTGATAATTGAAGAGAAGTTCCACTGAGTTGAATAACAAAATTTTTAGAAGTTTGGAGAAAAAGGAGTTTATCTTAATTTCTTCTGATCTTCAGGTCCAAAATTCGGAGTTGTCTCAACAGGCAACATCCCCAAGATTGGGAAAGTCATAGCTTGGTTGTCTCAGCAGATATTCTGGATTGGCAAGTCCAAGGAAAGAAAAGTGATGCATCTGTAGAAGTTGGGATGGGAGGGTGGAAAGACTCTTTAGAGTTGTAGTCGACTGTTTAGAAGTGATGAATTTACACTAAAGTAATCCAAAACCAAACAGCAACACCCATTTTCCTTGTTTGCCCATAAATGGTTCCTTGTAATAAGAAAGAGACTGCTTGTGACTGCCTCATCCTGAGTTATATTCTCTCCCGGATCTCTGAAGGACATTCTAGGTGGATATCTGTAAATACACCTTAGAGGCAGAATGAAAATATAGGTAAAAAGCTTCAAAGATAATAGGGAAGCTCTCCTAGGCTCCAGGTGGATTTGATTCACCCATAGTTCTGCCCCCTCTCAAACTTATTGTGTAATTATTTTATTTTACATATTTGCTTGTTTTTGTATTTTGTGGTTTTTTTGGTGAGGAAGATTGATCCTGAGCTAACACCTGTCTCCAATTTTCCTCTTTTTGCTTGTCACTCCGCTAACATCTATGCCACTATTCCTCTATTTTGTATGTGGGACACCACCACAGCATGGGTCGATGAGTGGTATGCAGATCCGCACCTGGAATCCAAACCCATGAATCCCCGGCTGCCAAAGCAGAGTGTATGAACTTAACCACTACACCACCGGGCCAGCCCTTGCTTGTTTTTAAATACCTCTCCCTCTACCTCTGGCACAACATGAAGCCAGGAACCATAGAACATTTATCTCTACCACCACAAATGAGCATAATAATGTTAACTTATGAGGTTGTTGCAAGGATTAAATAAATCAACCCATTTAACATGTTTTGAATAGTGGAGGCATGTACACCTTAATAAATGTTAGCCATTCTTTTTGACCAGATGAGAGAGAACTGATGAATTGTCTAAAATGAGCCTCTTCCTAGATTTCTTGACCATGTTGAGGCTTTTATCTTTATGAAACAGCTCCTTATATAAAGAGCTATTTGAGGGTTCTTCTTACCTTAACCCCACTCACAGTCTCAACTAAGTCTGATGGAAACAGACGAGTGCAGTGTACAGAATGCCAGTTCTGCAGGCCAGTATCTAGTTTCATTAATTTCACTGCTACTGATAGTCATGCCCCTCATTTAGACAACCCAAAGACCTATATTCTTACCTCCACATACTCTTTTAAATAGAAGTTGTAAAATTGAGGCCATTTCAATAGAAAAAATTTGCCAGGTTGATTTACTCTGTTTCCTAATAATAATAATGGGAACCATCAATCTAAAACTGGGTGGCTCTGTGTGCCACGCATGGTTCTAAGTGGCTTTATGTTGGATAAATTTAATTTTCAGAACATCCTCAGGAAATAGGTATTTTAATCTCAATTTTTATAAATGAATAAGGTGAGGCACAGAGAAGTTAAATAATAAGGCAAAGATTAAAAAATTAATAAATTATGGAGCTTGAATTGAAACCTGGACTACAAGCCCGTGTTTTATCTATTAAAATATCCTGGGCTTTTCTGTTGGATCGTATTTTTTATTTCTTGAGAGGAAAAGTATTTATACCCCCCTGTCTTTACATTGCAAGCATTTTTATTCTTGTTTATCATCTTGATAGAATCATTCTAATTTTTTTCTTTTATATCTAACTCCATAAAAGTGTGCTTAAATTACCCACTAGATTTTTCCCCCTCATGTAAAGCTGAATTGATATTAAGAAAAGTAAAACACGCTTTCCATGTTCAAATATTTTGGTCTCTGTGAATATTCCCCTTGAGGGGTTCTCTTCCTCAACACCTCATAAATCATGTAATCACTAGCCGATTTTGTCATGCCAACTAAGTAGTTATAGATACATCACTAAATGACATGTGATTTATAGTTCTGGTAGGTAATCTCTGAAGGCAAATATCCTTTAATGTCTTCTTCCATAGGACTAACTGCCCTTTATTAGTGATTTCTAGAAGTTTTAAAAAAACTGAATAATAAATTTAAAAAGTATACATAAAATGTAATCAGAACTGCTTCAATGTATTCAGTCAGATAGTGTGTGTGTGTGTTGCATCTGACCTCTCACTAACATCTGATTAAGTTTTTATTCCTTGAGTTTAAAAGAAAAGTATAACAATTCCTACATAAAACCAGAAGAACATAGGATTGCTCTGCTGTTTTTCCAACTCTGGGCTTTGTAAAGTATTCTAAACCATGTTTTTAGTGAGATATTCATATTCTTTTAATTTTAAAAATACTCAGTAATTAAAAAATATAAATATATAAACATTTTTAAAAATTACAAGAAATGTACCATCTCTTATATCAGTTATTATAATGAGCTATTTAAAGGTATTACTTTGACAAGATTAGTTCTATACAAAAGGTAGCACTCACAACAATTTGGACGGCTGGAATCAATGCCTGAGAAAAAACATTTGACTTTGTAGTTTAAAGAATAATACCAGTGCATTGTCTAAAAGATACTGGAAATAAAAATCTTTTTAAAGAATTGAAAGTCAGTGTGAATTTATAGTTACTATTTACCAACTATTCTCCAATATTTATCTTTTTTTATTGAGTTCATAATAGTTTACATCAATGTGATATTTCAGTTGTATATTATTTCTTGACTGTCGCCACATAAGTGCTCCCCTTCACTGCCAGTTCCCCATCTCACACCACTTCCCATGGTAACCACTGAACTTTTTCTTTGTCCCATATATTTGTCTTTATATTTATATTTGTCTTTGTCTTATATTCCACATATGAGTGAAATCATCTAGTGTTTGTCTTTCTCAGACTGGCTTATTTTGCTTAGCATAATTCCCTCTAGGTCCTTCCATGTTATTGCAAATGGGACGAATTTGTCTTTTTTTCTGGCTGAGTAGTATTCCTTGTATATGTATACCACATCTTCTTTATCCAATCATCGGTCAATTAGCACTTGGATTGCTTCCATGTCTCGGCTATTGTGAATAATGCTGCAATGAACATAGGGGTGCATATGTCACTTTGGATTGTTGATTTCAAATTGTTTGGGTAGATACCCAGTAGTGGGATAGCTGGGTCATATGGTAGCTCTATTTTTAGTTTTTTGAGGGATCTCCATACTGTTTCCACAGTGATTGCACCAGTTTGCATTCCCACCAGCAGTGTATGAGGGTTCCCTTCTCTCCACACCTTCTCCAACATTTGTTATTTTTAGTCTTAGTGATTACAGCCATTTTAAAAGGCACAAGGTGGTATCTTAGTGTAGTTTTGATTTGCATTTCCCTGATGATTAGTGATGTTGAACATCTTTTCATGTGTTTATTGGCCATCTGTATATCTTCTTTGGAAAAATATCTGTTCATCTCCTCTACCCACTTTTTGATCAGGTTGTTTACTTTTTTATTGTTCATTTGTGTGAGTTCCTTGTATATTATGGAGATTAACCCCTTGTCAGATATATGACTTGCAAATATTTTCTCCAAATTGGTGGGTTGTCTCTTTGTTTTGATCATAGTTTCTTTTGCATTGCAGAAGCTCTTTAGTCTGATGAATTCCCACTTGTTTATTTTTTCTTTTGTTTCCCTTGTCTGAGAGGACATGATATTTGAAAAGATCCTTTTTAGTTTGATGTCAGAGAGTGTACTAGCTTGTTATCTTCCAAGAGCTTTATGGTTTCAGGATTTATCGTCAAGTCTTTGATCCATTTTGAGTTTATTTTTGCGTATGGTGTGAGATAGTGGTCTACCTTCATTCTTTTGCATGTGGCAGTCCAGTTTTCCCAACACATTCATTGAAAAGACCATCTTTTCTCCATTGTATGTTCTTGGCACCTTTGTCGATGATTAGCTGTCTGTAGATGTGTGGTTTTGTTTCTGGGCTTTCAGTTCTGTTCCATTGATCTGTGTGCCTGTTTTTGTACCAGTACCATGCTGTTTTGATCACTATGGCTTTGTAGTACATTTTGAAGTCAGGGATTGTGATATCTCCAGCTTTGTTCTTTTTTTCTCAGGATTGCCTTAGCAATTCGGGGTCTTTGATTGCCCCATATGAATTTTAGGATTCTTTGCTCTATTTCCAGGAAGAATGTCATTGGGATTCTGGTGAGGTTTGCACCAAATCTGTAGATTGCTTTGGGTAGTATGGACATTTTAACTATCTTTATTCTTCCAATCCATGAAGAAGGAATCTCTTTCCATCTCCTTATCTCATTATCAATTTCTCTCAGTAATGTCTTATAGTTTTCTTTGTATAAGTGCTTCACCTCCTTGGTTGAATTTATTAGTAGGTACTTTATTTTTTTAGTTGTGATTGCAAATGGAATTATATTTTTGAGTCCTCTTTCTGTAAATTCATTATTGGAGTATAGAAAAGCAACTGATTTTTGCAAGTTGACTCTGTACCCTGTGACTTTATTGTAGTTGTTGATTATTTCTATTAGTTTTCCAATGGATTTTTGGGGGTTTTTCTATATATAAGATAATGTCATCTACAAACAGTGAGAGTTTCACTTCTTTGCTCCCTATGTGGATTCCTTTTATTCCTTTCTCTTGCCTAATTGCTCTGGCCAAAACCTTCAGTACTATGTTGAATAAGAGTGGTGATAGTGGGCATCCTTGTCTCGTTCCTGTTCTCAGGGGCATGGCACTCAGTTTTTACCCATTAAATATGGTGTTGGCTGTGGGTTTGTCACATATGGCCTTTATTATGTTGAGGTAATTTCCTTCTATTCCCATTTTGTTAAGCGTTTTTATCATAAATGGCTGTTGGATCTTTTCAAATGCTTTCTCTGCATCTATTGAGATGATCATGTGGTTTTTATTCCTCAGTTTGTTGATGTGGTGTATCACGTTGATTGATTTGCAGATGTTGAACCATGCCTGTGTCCCTGGTATGAATCCCACTTGATCATGATGCATGATCCTTTTGATCTATTGCTGAATTCAGATTGCCAAAATTTTGTTGAGAATTTTTGCATCTATGTTCATCAGCGATATTGGCCTGTAGTTCTCCTTTTTGGTGCTGTCCTTGTCAGGCTTTGGTATCAGAGTGATTTTGGCCTCATAGACTGTGTTACGAAGTGTTCCATCCTCCCTAATTTTTTGGGATAGCTTGAAAAGGGTAGATATTAAATCCTCTCTGAAAGTTTGGTAGAATTTCCCAGGAAAGCCATCTGGTCCTGGGGTTTTATTCTTTGGGATGCTTTTGTTTGCTGTTTCAATCTTTTTCCTTGTGATTGGTCTGTTCAGATTGTCTGTTTCTTCTTGACTCAGCTTTGGGAGGTTGTAAGAGTCTAAAAATTTATCCATTTCCTCTAGGTTATTTATTTTGTTGGCATATAGTTTTTCGTAGTATTCTCTTAACATCCGTTGTATTTCTGTGGAGTCTATTGTTATTTCTCCTCTTTCACTTCTGATTTTGTTTATTTGATCTTTCTCTCTTTTTTTCTTTGTAAGTCTTGCTAGGGGTTTGTCAATTTTATTTATCTTCTCAAAGAACCAGCTGTTTTTTTCTTTGATCCTTTCTACTGACTTTTTTGTTTCAACGGCATTTATTTCTGCTCTGATTTTTATTATTTTTCTCCTGATGACTTTGGGCTTTGTTTGTTCTTCTTTTTCTAATTCAGTTAGGTGTAATTTAAAATTGCTTATTTGGGATTTTTCTTGTTTGTTAAGATGTGCCTGTATTGCAATGAATTTCTCTATTAATACAGCTTCTGCTGCATCCCATATGAGTTGGTGTGGCATGTTATGATTTTCATTTGTCTCCAGATATTTTTTGATTTATTCTTTAATTTCTTCAATGATCCATTGCTTGTTCAATGGCATATTGTTTAGTCTCCACATCTTTGTCCCTTTCTCAGCTTTTTCTTGTAATTAATTTCTAGCTTTATAGCATTATGATCAGAGAAGACGCTTGTTATTATTTCAATTTTTTAAAATATATAGAGGCTTGCCTTGTTTCCCAACATACGGTCTATCCTTGAGAATGTTCCATGTGCAGTTGAGAAGAATGTGTATTCTGCTGTTTTGGGATGCAGTGTTCTATATATGTCTATTAAGTCCAGCTGTTTTAGCTTTTTGTTTAATTCCACTGTTTTCATGTTGATTTTCTGTCTAGATGATCTGTCCAATTATTTGAGCAGGGTATTGAGGTCCCCTACTATTATTGTGTTATTTTTAATGTCTTCTTTTGGGTTTGTTAATAGTTACTTTATGAACTTTGGTGCTCCTATGTTGGGTGCATAGATATTTATAAGCATTATTTCTTCTTGATGGAGTGTCCCTTTGATCATTATATATTGCTCCTCTTTGTCTCTCTTTCCGGGCCTTATCTTGAAGTCTACTTTGCCTGATATAAGTATTGCAACACCTGCTTTCTTTTGTTTGCCATTAGCTTGGTGTATCATCTTCCATCCCTTCACTCTGAGCCTGTATTTGTCATTGGAGCTGAGATATGTTTCTTAGAGGCAACAAATTGTTGGATCTTGTTCTCTAATCCATCTTGCCACTCTGTGTCTTTTTACTGGAAAGTTCAATCTGTTTACATTCAGGGTGATTGTTTATGTATGAGGGCTTAATTCTGTCATTATATCACTTGTTTTCCTGCATTTCCTTTGTTTCTCATCCTGTGTGCTTTGGTCTACCCATTGAATTATGCAGTTTCTTATGCTGTATTTCTTTGTTTTTCCTTATTTATTTTTTGTGTCTCTGTTCTGCTTTTTAGTTTAGTGGCTACCCTGAAGTTTTGATTCAGAATCTCCTGCATAACATAGTCCATTTTCTGATGGCCTCTTATTTCCTTAGTGTAAACTGATCCAGTCCCTTTCCTCCTCCCCTCCTAAGTTATTATTCTCATATCTTATTCCTACTTGTGTTGTGAGTTTGTGGTTAAAGTGACAAGATTGTCTTTGTTTTTGGTGTTTTCCTTCCATTTAGCCTAATGCTATAGTTGAATATTCTCTGTCCTATTCTGACTCTGTCTATGTATTTGTCTCCTTACTCTGTGTTTTGTGACCCCTTTCTCCCTTTTTTCCTTTTTTCAGGTATGAGGGCCTTCTTGAGGATTTCTTGTCGGGGCGGGGGGGCGGGCAGTCTCATGGCTACAAAGGCCCTTAGCTTTTGTTTGTCTGGAAAAGATTTAATTTCTCCCTCATATCTGAAGGATATTTTTGCCAGATAGAGTATTCTTGGCTGAAGATTTTTATCTTTGAAAGTTTTGAATATGGCATTCCATTCTCTCCTAGCTTGTAAGATTTCTGCAGAGAAATCTGCTGAAAGTCTGATAGGGGCTCCTTTGTAGGTTATTTTCTTCTGCCTTGCTGCCCTGAGTATTCTTTCTTTGCCATTCATTTTTGCCAGTTTTACTACTATATGCCTTGCAGTAGGTCTTTTTACATTGACAAATCTAAGAGACCTGAAATCTTCCTCCACACACATTTCCCTCTTGTTCCCTAGATTTGGAAACTTCTCTGCTATTATTTCTTTGAGCACACTTTCTGCTCCATTCTCATTCTCTTCACCTTCTTGAATACCTATAATTCTTATGTTGCATTTCCTCATTGAGTTGGATATTTCTTGGAAACTTTATTTCTTTTTAGTCTCAGTTCTCTCTCCTCCACTGTATGGCGCATTTCAACATGTCTATCTTCAATAATGCTGATTTGCTCCTCTATGGTGTCCACACAAGCATTCAGGAAATCCATATTTTGTTTTATCTGTTCCATTGTGTCTTTCACTCTCTAATATTTCTGATTGATTCTTCTTTATAGTTTCAATCTCTTTTATGAGGTAGCTCCTAAACTTGAATTGTTTCTCTATATTCTCTTTTACCTAATTGAGTTTTTTGATGAGAGATATTTTGAATTCATTGTTGTTGTTAGCTAATCAAATGGCAATAAAAGTATAAATTAATAATAAAATCAGAAAGCAAACAAAAAACTCTCCCTAGAAAATTTTTGAAACTATTTGTTAAACAAGCTTTGCATCAAAAGAGCATACAAACTGAAATTGAGGAAGTAGTAAAAGCGACAACAATGAAAAGCTGCATATCAAGCTCTAGGGAGTACAATTAAACAGAGTTCAATAGAAAACTGATAGCATTAAATATTTATAGGAAAAATGAAGATTAAAAGAATTAATGCAGAAATCAAAAAAGTTACAAAAGAAAAAAAGGCAAACAAAACTGAAGCTAGAAAATAATAAAAACACACCCATAAATTAATTAGAAAAAAGAAAAGTAGCAGAATCAATAATTGAATAGAAATAATTTAAAATCATTAAAATAGACAAACCCTAGAGAAACAAATCAAGGAAAAGGGGGAAGAATCACAAATATGTAAAATATTAAATAAGGAGAAAATAACCATTGAATCTCAGAAAATTGTTGAAAACTCAAAAGAAACTATTTTTCCCAATTCATGCAAATAAATTTGAAAATATGAAGCAATGATGACTTTCTAAGAAAAATATAATTTTCTAAAATCAACCCCCAAAAGAAAGCAAGTTTAGGGAGAGCAATTCCTGTATGAAAAATACAGTTATAAATTTACCAAAAGGCAACAGGCATAAGAGAGTACACAGGTGAATTTTACCTAAACTACGTTTTGGCAAAATTATCAGTGAAATGATAACATTGTTTTAACTTACATTCCCTTGACTATTAACTAGGTGGATAATCTTTTCATATATTTATGGTCCATGTCATCTGGCAATTTTATTTTTACAGATATTAATTGTTGGCTTGGTATGTTGCAAGTATTTTATCTCAATCTGTTATATGCTTTTTAACATTGTTTGTGGCTGTTTTTAAACAGAAGTGCACAATATCGAAGTCGTCAACACTGCAGTGTTTCTTTGTGATTTTGGGTTGTTACTCTTGGTCAGGAAGGCCTTCTTTGCCTCAAAATGTTAAAAAGCATTCCCCTATATTTTCTTTCAATCCTTAAATAGTATTTTAAAAAACTGTTTCTAAAATCTGTCTGGAATATATTGTACATGTATGATATAAGGTTGTAAACTTACTCTTTTCCTTATATAGCCAATTGTCCCAATATCAAAATTAATATTTTCAACCCTGATTTGACATCCTATCTTTAACACCATTGCAAATGTTGTCCATACCTCTTCATTTTTCTGTCTGTGGACTCTCTTCCATTTATTTGTCATCTTCTATACTCACTGGCTAATATTTTATATCTTTATAAGATCTTCAGTAATTTTCCCTGTATTTGTGGAATACATGATGCATAAAAGATAAGGAAATTATACCACTTTTCACAAAATTATAATGAAATACAGTGTCCACTGCTCTGGTACCCTCAACTGCCAGTTTCAGTGGGAGTTACCTGTTTTGCTTTATTGTTACTTTTTCTTAAAATATATCTCTAAGTGATACAAGTAAACTTCAATTTATTAATATATGTCAACCTTAAGTATTATTTTTTATTTCCTGAATATTTAGTTTACTTCAATCCTCCATGCCACCTCTCTCTCAACACAATATGTTTGGATCACTATTTTTAGCTACTTTATTAGTTATTTTGGAACTTTAAAAAATATAGTTATTCCTTTATTTTTGTTCCACTCACTATAGACACTATCTCTTAAATCCTGATTCTGAAAGAGAAGGGTATTTGCAATTCTAGAATTCACTCCTTTCATCTTCCAATTTGTTTTCAGTTCTTAATGGAATTCTTCCTTTGACTTTATAGATCAGTGCTAAGTCAAATATTAGCAAACATTATTATGACTTCATAAATATTGCTTACTACAGATCAAAGTAGGTAATAGTACTATGTTCTATTTCTTTTCATTTTTTTGTTGTTGAGGAAGATTAGCCCTGAGCTAACATCTACTGCCAATCCTCCTCTTTTTTGCTGAAGAAGACTGGCCCTGAGCTGAAATCCATGCCCATCTTCCTCTACTTTATTTGTGGGATGCCTACCACAGCATGGCTTGACAAGTGGTGCCATGTCCGCACCCGGGATCCGAACCAGCCAGCCTCTGGCTGCTGAGGCAGAATACGCTAACTTTCCTGTGCCACTGGGACAGCCCCACCATGTTCTATTTCTTATGCTGATTTCTCTGAAAGTGTTTTGACTAGTTCTTTTTCTTTTACAATAACTTTTTTATTTAAGTTCGACAGTTCTAGTATTTCTAGAATAATGTCAGATGTGTGAAATCTCTCTTTTCTTGAAACCACTTCTTGGAATACCCTACCTCCTACTGTGGCCTAGATCTAGCACTGACTGGACCTATTGTTTATCCTGAGATTTCTCATAATTTTCCTCTCTGAGTGGATTTTCTTTTTCCTTTGTCTTGTGTATTTCACTTTCTTGTTTATTCTCCTATTTTTCCATTAATTTATCTGATAAATTCCTTGCATATCTGAAATGTTTATATATTGCTCTCATAAAGTATTCTGCACTATATTCTGTATTCTAGTGGTGCTTTTAAAAAATTTATTGCTGACAACATGGATGGACCTTGAGGGTATTACACTAAGCGAAATAAGTCAGACAGAGAAAGATAAATACCATGTGATTTCACTCATATGTGGAAGATAAACAAACATATAGATAATGAGAACAAGTTTGTGGTTACCAGAGGGAAAGGGAATGAGGGGAGGGCGAAAGGGGTAAAAGGGTGCATATGTATGGTGATGGATAGAATCTAGACTTTTCGTGGTGAACATAATGCAGTCTATACAGAAACCAAAATATAATGATGTACACCTGAAATTTACAGTGTTATAAACCAATGTGACCTCTATAAAATAAAGTAATTAATGCCATTGTGATTCTAAGTTTTGTAAGTGATCAGCTTCTTTCCTTCTTTTTTCTCTTTTGGGAAGCTTTATCATTTTCTTGTTGTTCCTAGGCTGTTGAAATTTCATAGTGATGTATCTTGATATGAGTCTATTTTACTTGATTTACTGAATACTTAATGATCTCTTCCATTTTAAAAATTAATGTTTCCTTTAACAATAACATTAATAACAACAATAGTAATAGAACTAGCATTTGCATAGCTCTTAATGTATGCCAGGTGCTATGCGGAGTGCTTTTGCTTTGAGCTCATGTAATACTCACAACAATGTAATAGTGAAGGAGGTACTGTTATTTTCCCAGTTCTAAAGATGAGGAAACAGGCATACAGATTGACCACTTTGCTGAAAGTTGCACAACTGCTTAGTGGTAGATAGAATTTAATCCAGGAAGTCTGGCTTTAGAGTCTCTGTAAGAAAACAATAAACTTTTTCTCTGTCCAAATAAAAAGTATTAGATTGTGCTGTCTGTTTGATAATTATTTCCCCCTCATTGTATTGGTTCTCTCTTTACAGAGCTGCTATTATTCAGATATAGGACCTCCTGAGTAGAAATTGTAATTCTCTAATATTTTTCTCTTGTTCTATATCATTTTACCTTTTGGTTCTATGTTCATATAAATTTCTTTATGATCCAACTATTGAAATGTCCTATTGTTGTCACACATTCGTTTTCTTCTTTTATTGAGGTTAAATTATATCCATTCTGATGCACAGACATCGTACACTTTACTGAGTTTTTAATTCCATGTAAGAATATCAAAATATGAAACACTGTAATTGTTCTGGAATGTTCCCTTGTACATCTTTCTTGTCAGTTTCCCTGCTGGTCCACAGGTAACTAGTATTCTGATTTTTATCTCTACATATTACTATTGACTATTTTGAGCTTCATGCAAATAGAACCACAAAACAGAAACATTTCGTATCTGGCTTTTTTCATTTATCACAGTATTTTTTTGTGACTCATCAATATAGCTGCATTAATCAGTATGTGTTCATGTTTATTACTGAGTAGTAATTTACTGCATGAATAATAGCACAGCTTATTTATTCTACTGTTCTTGGACATTCGTTACTTCCAGATTTTAGTTATTTAAAAAAATGCTTCTACGTGCATTTATAAAGTCTTGGTATGCGCATATGCTTTCATTTATCTTGGGTAAAAAAAAAGGAGTAGAAAGTTTGGATTATATGGTGGGTATATATTCAACTTTTTACTAAATATTCAAAGTGTTGTCCAAAATGATTTTATCATTCACATTCTGTCTAGCAGTGTATGAGCACTCCAGTCACTCCAAGTTCTCATAAACATTAGGTGTGATGAGTCTTTTAAATTTTAGATGTTCTGCTAGGTAGATACTATTATTATATTGCAGTTTTCATTGAGGCTTCCCTAATAACTAATGGTAAACGTCTTTTAATGTGCTTGCTGAGCATTTGTACATCTACTTTGGTGAAGAATGTGTTCAAATCTTTTGCTCATCACTATTTTTTTATTAAGACTTTATGTTTTTAGAGTTATTTAAGGTTCACAAAAAATTGAGGGGAAGGTACAGATATTTCCCATATACATGCTACCCCATATCTGCATAGCCCCCCATCATTGACATGCCCTACCAGAATGATGCATTTATTACAGTTGATGAACCTACACTGATACGTTGTAATCACTCTTTCCCATAGTTTACTTGAGACTTCACTCTTGGTGAAACACATTCTGTGGGTTTGGACGAATGTGTAATAACATGTATTCATCATTATGGTATCATAAAAAGTATTTTCATTACTCTAAAAATCCTCTGTGTTTCACCTATTCATCCTTACCCACCATCTCCAAACCCTGGCAACCACTCATCCTTTTGTTGTCTCCACTGATCTTTGTATTTTCTACATAGTTTTACCTTTTCCAGAAAGTCATTTGGTTGGAATCACAAGTATGTAGGCTTTACAGAAGCCTTTGCTTTTTTCAGCTAGTAATATTCACTTAAGCTTATTCTATGTCTTCTTATGGCTTGACAGCTCAGTTCTTTTTAGTGCTTAATAATAATTCACCCTCTGGATGTACCACAGTTTATCTATTCACCTACTGAAGGACATCTTAGTTACTTCCAAGTTTTGGTAAATATGAATAAAACTGCTACCAACATCCACGTGCAGGTTTTTGGTTGGACATAAGTTTTCAGCTCCTTTGGGTGAGTACTGAGGAGCATGATTCCTGGATTGTATGGTAAAAATATGTTTAGTTTTGTGAGAAACTGCCAAACTGTCTTCCAAATTGGCTGTACCATTTTATGTTCCCATTGATAATGAATGAGAGTTCCTGTTGCTACACATCCTCACCAGCGTTTGTTTTGGTCAGTGTCTGGGATTTGGGCCATTCTAATAAGTGTATAGTGGTATCTCATTGTTTTAATTTACATTTCCCTAATGACATATGATGTGGAACATCTCTTTATATGCTTATTTGCTATTTATATATCTTCTTTGGTCAGATGTCTGTTAAGGTGCTTGCACCATTTTTTAATTGGGTTGTTTCTCTTATTGTTGAGTTTTAAGAGTTCTTTGTACATTTTGGATGACAGCTCTTTATCAGGTACGTCTTTTGCAAATATTTTCTCCCAGTCTGTGGCTTGTCTTCTCATTCCCTTGACATTGCCTTTCATAGAGCAGAATTTGTTAATTTTAATGAAGTCCAGCTTATCTATTATTCCTTTCATGTTTTATGTTTTTGGTATTGTATCTAAAAAGTCATCACCATACCCAAGATCACCTAGGTTTTCTCTTTTTATCTTCTGTGAGTTTTATACTTTTGTTTTTTGCTTTTATGTTTGTGACACATTTTGAGTTAATTTGTTTGAAGGGTGTAAAGTCTATGTCTAGATTCTTTTTTTGTTTTTTTGCATGTGGATATATAATTATTCCAGCAACATGTACTGGAGAGATTATCTTTGCCCCATTGTATTTTCTTGGCTCTTTGTCAAAGATCAGTTGACTACATTTATGAAGTCTTTTTCTGTGATCTCTTTTCTGTTCAATTTTTCCATTTATCTATTCTTTCACGAATGCCACACTCTCTTGATTACTGTAGCTTTGTAGTAAATCTCAAAGTCAGGTAGCATTATCCTCAAACTTTTTCTTCTCCTTCAATATTGTGTTGGCTATTCTGGTTCTTTTACCTCTCCACATAAACTTTAGAATTGGTTGATGATATTGACAAAATAACTTGCTTGGATTTTAATTGTAATGGCATTGAATACAGATCAATTTGAGAAGAACTGACATCTTGACAACATTAAGTCTTCCTATCCATGAACATGGAATAACTCTCCATTTATTTAATTCTTCTTTGATTTTATTTATCAGAATTGTGTACTTTTCTTCATATGGATCTTATGTATATTTTGTTAGATTTATACCTAAGTATTTTATCCTTTGGTTGGTAATGTAAATGATGTTGTGTTTTTAATTAAAAATTTGACTTCTTCAATGTTGGTGTATAGGAAAATGGTTGATTTTTTATATTAATCTTGTATCCTGCGACCTTGCTATAAGTGCTTATTAGTCCTGGGAGTTTTTTTGATCAATTCTTTTGGATTTTCTACATAGATGATTATGTCACCTGTGAACAAAGACAGTTTTATTTTTTCCTTCCCACTCTGCATACTTTTCATTTCCTCTGCCTGTCTTATTGCATTAGCTGGCACTTCCAGTATAATGTTCAGAAGGAGTGGGGAGAGGTTGTTTTGTTCCTGATCTTAGTCAGAAAGCTTGAGTGTCTCACCACTAAGTTTGATATTAGTTGTAGGATTTTTTGGTACTCTTTATCTGTTTGAGGAAGTTCCCCTCTATTCCTCAGTTTACTGAGTTTTTATCACGAAGGGGTGTTGTATTTGGTCAAATACTTTTTCTGTATCTATTGGTATGATTGTGTGAATTTTTTTTTTTTTTTGCTTACTGATGTAATGAATTACATTCATTGATTTTTGAAGGTAGAAACAGACTGGCATACTTGGGATGAAAATCCCAATTGGTTGTAGTGGATAATTCTTTTTATACATTGTTGGATTTGATTTGCTAATACTTTTTGAGAATATTTTCATCTATGTTCATAAAAGATGTTTGTCTATAGTTTTCTTTCATTTCTGATAATAGTAATTTGTGTCCTCTAATTTTTTTTGTACTTAACCTGGCTACTGGCTTATCTATTTTATTGATAGTTTCAGAATGCCAGATTTTGGTTTCATTCTCTATTGATCCCCTATTTTCAGTTTCATTGATTTCTGTTCTAGTTATTATCTATTTTGCTCTGCTTACTTTGGATTTAATTTGATTTTCTAGTTTCCTAAAGTGGACCCTTAGATTATTGATTCTGGATCTTTCTTTTTTTCTAATAGGTGCATTCTGTGCTATAGTCTCCTCCAAGCAGAGCTTTTGCTATATCCTTCATATTTTGATAAATTGTGTTATTTTCACTTAGCTCCAAAATTTTAAGGTTCTCTTGATTTTTTTCTTGGACCCATTTGTTACTTAGAATTGTGTTGCTTAATCTCACGTATTTTGGCATATTCGAGTTATCCTTCTGTTATTAATTTCTAATTTAATTCCATTGTGGTCTGAGAGCAGACATTGTGTGATTTCTATTCTTATAAATTTGTTAAGGTGTGTTTTATGGCCTAGAATGTGGTCTATCTTGCTGAATGTTCCATATGAGCTTGAGAAGAGTATGTATTCTGCTCTTGTTGGCTGAAATAGTCTATAGATGTCAATTATTTCCAGTTGATTGATGGTGTTGTTGAGTTCAGTTATGTCCTTACTGATTTTCTGCCTGCTGGATCCATCAATTTCTGATAGAGGGCTGTTGAAATCTTCAATTATGATAGTGAATTAATCTATTTCTTGTTGTAATTCTATTAGTTCTTGCCTCACATAGTTTAAAATTCTTTTGTTGGATGCATGTACAGTTGAAGATTTTTTTGTCTTCTTGGAGAATTGACCCTTTATTATGTAATGCCCTTCTTTATCCCTGATAGCTTTCCTTACTTTGAAGTCCACTCTGCCTGAAATTAGTATAACTATTCCTGCTTTCTTTTGATTAGTGTTAGCATAACATATTTTCCTCCATCCACTTGCTTTTAATCTGTATGTGTTTTTGTATTTAAAGTGGATTTCTTCTAGACAAGATATAATTGGCTCTTGTTTTTTTAGCCACTCTGTCAATCTCTATCTTTTAATTCGTGCATTTAGACTGTTGATTTTGGAAGTGATTATTGATATATTTGGATCAATATCTACTATATTCTTTGCTGTTTTCTAGTTGTTGCCTTTGTTCTTTGTTCCTATTTTTCTCTTCCACTCTTTTCCTGACTTTTCTGTTTTTGAGAAATTTATATGATTCCATTTGATCTCTTTTTTTAGCTATCAGGTATATTTCTTTGCAATATTTTTTGAGTGGTTGCCCTAGGGTTTGCAATATACATTTACAGCTAATCCAAGTCCACTTTCAAATAACACTATACCACTTCACAGTTAGTGTGAGCACTTTATGATAAAATAATCCCAATTTTTTCCTCCTGTACCTTCTGTCATTGTTGTCATTCATTTCACTTATACATAAGCATATATAAGCATGCTATATAGATACACATACATAATCAAATACATCATTGGTATTATTATTATTTTGAAGTTTTTATTTTATCTTCACATATTCCATCTTCAGTGTTCTTCTTTTCTTTATGTAGATCCAAATTTTTGACCTATATTATTTTCTTTCTAAAGAACTCTTTTAACATTTCTTGCAAGGCAGGTCTACTGGCAACAAATTCTTCAATTTTTCTTCGTCTGAGAAAGTATTTTTTTCACATTCACTTTAGGAGGGTAACTTTGCAGGGTACAGAATTCTAGGTTGGTAGTTTTTCTCTCATTTAAATACTTTACTCCACTCTTTTCTTGCTTGTGTGGTTTCTGAGATAACTAGGATGTAATTCTTATCTTTGATTCTCTATATGTATGTTGTTTTTTTTTCCTCTGACTTCTTCCAAGATTTTTTCTTTAATGATTTTCTGAAGTTTTAAAATGATATGCCTAGGTGTAAATTGGGGTGGCGTTTATGCAACAGGATAACACCAACAAGTGTTCTCTGAGCTTCCTGGATCTGTGGTTTTGTGCCTGATATTAATTTGGGGAAATTCTCCGTTATTATTGTTTCAAATATTTCTTATGTTCCTTTCTCGCTTCTCCCTCTAATATTTTCGTTATACATTATACCTTTTGTAGTTGTCCTGCTGTTCTTTGATCTTCTTACTTTTTTTCTCTTTGCTTTTAGTCTTCAAAGATTCTGTTGATAGATCCTGTGGCTCAGAGATTCTTTCCTCTGCCTGATCTAGTCTACTAATAAGCCTACTAAAGACATTCTTTATTTCTGTTAGTGTTTTTCACCTCCAACATTTCATTTTAGTTCTTTCTTAGGATTTCCATCTCTCTGCTTACATTGTCCATCTGCTCTTATATGCTGTCTATTTTATCCAATAGAGCCTTTAGCATATTAATTACAGTTGTTTTAAATTCTTGCTCTGCTAATTCTGACATCTCTGCCATGCCTGGTTCTGATGCTTACTCTGTCTCTTCATGTTGTGTTTCTTTGCCTTTTGGTATGTCTTGTAATTTTTTCTTTATAGCTGTATATGATGTACTTGGTAAAGGAACTTTTATAAATAGTCCTTTAGTAATGTGGTGGGGAAGTGTGAGGTTACAGGAAGTGTTCTATAGACTTATGATGAGGTCTCAGTCTTTTAGTGAGCCTGTGCCTCTAGACTGTGAAATTCACAAGAGTTTCTCAGGATTTTTCTCCCATCTTAGGTGGGACAGCATGGCTAGAGCTGGCTGAAGTTGTCTATTTCCCATCCCCCAGGTCAGTTAAACTCTAATAACAGTCCACAGATTTGACTCTGGTCAACTAGTTCACCCTAAAGGCAGGCCTTGTTAAGAGCAAAGTGCTCTGGGGGCTGGCCTGGTGGCATAGTGGTTAAGTTCACACCTTCTGCTTTGGCAGCCCAGGGTTCAGAGGTTTGGATCCTGGGCATGGACTTATGCACCACTCATCAAGCCATGCTGTGGTAGACTCCTACATACAAAACAGAGGAAGATTGGCACAGATGTTAGCTCATCAACAGTCTTCCTCAAGCAAAAACGAGAAGATTGGCAACAGATATTAGCTCAGAGCCAATCTTCCTCACCAAAACAGAACAAACTTCTCTGGAATATTTCAAAATGGTTCCTATTCCCTTTTCCATACCAGAAGCACAAGGTGATTTTTTTTTCTGATCTTTGCTATGGGAACCTGATTGAGTTCCTGGAGATACATTTCACAATATTGTGTCCTCCTATCTCCTGACTGGGTCTCCCTGGTGTTTTTAACTCTCAGGCTTGTCCAAACTGAGACTCCCTAGATTCACTTGTTTGTCTCTTCAGTCTTAGGAGCAGTGGTTTTACCTGTGCCCTCTCATCTCTTATGGATCCAAGGAGATTTGTTGATTTTTCAGTCTGTTCAGCTTTTACTTGTTTTTTGGGTGGAGTGGCAACTTCAAACCCTTCACGTGTAGAAATGGAGACTGGAAGTCTGCTCATTATTTTTTCAAATTGGTTTCTGCACTTATTTTGTTGAGTTTAAGGTGTTCTTTACATATTCTAGATATAATTCCTTTATCAGATATGTTATTTACAAATATTTACTATTTTCTTCCAGTGTATGACTTGTCTTTTTGTTTTCTTTAATGGTGACTTTCAGAGAGCAAAAGTTCTTAATTTTGATAAAATCTAATGTTTCCTCTATGTATTTTATGGAGCATGGTTTTGGTACCATATTGAGGAACAGTTGTCTTAAGACAAGGTGAAAAATAATTTCTATTCTGTTTTCTTCTCAAATGTTTTATAGTTTTAGATTTTGCACTTATGTCTATGATAGATTTAAGTAACTTTTTTCACATGGCATTAAATATGGATTAAAGTGAATTTTTTTTTTTTTGCATATAGATATCTAATGGTTGCAGCAATGCATGTTAAACAGATTATCTTTTTTCTATTGTGTTTCCTTCCAACTTTCTCAAATATCCATTTACAATATCTGTGTGGGTTTATTCCTGGACTAGCTGTTCTGCTCCAGTGATCTGTCTGGTATCATGCTAAAAGCATACTGTCTTGATTATTATAATCTTATAATACTTCCTGAAGTCAGGTAGCATAAATTCTCCACCTTGGTTCTTTTTCAAAGTTGTTTGAGCTATTCTAGGCCTTTAAGTTGTTTTGGCCATTCTAGATCCTTTGGATTTCCATACAGATTTTAGAAGAATCAGCTTGCCAATTTTTTCAAAAACTTCTGCTGAGATATTCGTTAGGACTACATTGAATCTATAAGCCAATCAGGGAAGAATTCACGTCTTAAAAAATTTCAGGCTTCAGACCATGAACACAGTATGCCTTTCCATTATTTGAGTCTTTTAAATTTCTCTCAACAGTGCTCTATATTTGTCAGTATATGGGTCTTACACATCGTTTGTTGAATTTATCTTTAAGAGTTTTATACTTTTATGTTGTTATGAATGGTATTCTGTATTTAATTTCAATTTAAATTGTTCTTTGCTAGAAAAAAATTGATTTTTCTATGTTGATCTTGTATCCTGTCATGTTATTAACTTCACTTATTCTAGTAGCTTTTGTGTAGATTCCTAGAATTTCCACATAGACTGTCATGTCATTAACAAATAGTTTTACTTCATCTTTTCATTCTATTAGTTACCTAGGGCTGAATAAAAAAGTGTTCCAAAATGTGGTGGCTTAAAACAACCAAGAATGGGCTGGCCTCCTGGCCAAGTGGTTAAGTTTTCGTGCTCTGCTTCCACAGCCCAGGGTTTTGCTGGTTCAGATCCTGAGTGTGGACTTGGTCCCACTCATCAAGCCATGCTGAGGTAGTGTCCCACACAGCAGAGCTAGAAGCGCCTACAACCACAATATAACATATGTATTGGGGTGCTTTGGGGAGAAGGAAAAAAAGAAGATTAGCAATAGATGTTATCTCAGGTGCCAATCTTTAAAAAAGGAAAAACCATGATTTATCACTGCTTATAATTTATGTGTTGGTGGGGTGTTTCTTAAATTGGTTTTGCCTGGACTCCCTCATGTGACTACATCATAATTGCCTCTGGGTCACCATATTTCTATGGACAGGAAACAGACTGAGAAAGTTACTTAGCTGAAAATATGATTCATTTCTTAGGGAAATGGAAAGAAGTCTAAGATCTCTTGATGGGAGGAGCTACAAAGAATATTGCCATATTTAACCTATCAGAGTACTGGTATATGAATTTTTCTAAATATTACTTTATTAATATTTTAAACAAAATTTGCTGTGTACTTTTTGAGGATTTTGTCTGTTTAATTGAGTGTGTTGCATAAAGTTGTATATAATATACAATATAATATATAATAATATAATAGTCATTAAATGTTTATGGCCACTAACAATCTAAGGATCTGTAGAGTATTCCATATTCCTTGTTGATATCATTTATCCCTCTTTCCTACTTGATCAGTCTTACAAGGGTTTTTTTTATTTTTATTAATCTTTTTGAAGAATAAACTTTGAACTTTCTTGATTTTCTATGCTGTGTGCCTCTTTTCTATCCCAATGATTTGTGAATCTTTACCTATATATTTATTCATTTTACTTATCTTTTTTCATTTTTCTATTTTGTTGTGCTTTTTAAGGAGAATTAGATAATTTATTTTTCAACAAAAGCATTAAAAACTACAACTTTCTTATTAAACACTTGCTTATAAACATTTTAAAGATTTTTATATTGTTTTTAATATCATTTGTTTTAAAATATCTCCTAATTTTTTTGTTAATTTACTGTGACATAGATTATTAAGAATTGTATTAATGTTAAATATTTGAGAATTTTTAGATATATTTTATTTCTAATTCATGTTTTTTAAGTCAGAAAATATACTCTTTATAATTTCAGTTATTTAGACTTGATTGACACTTGTTTTATGGTTCAACATATGGTCTATCTTGGTAAGTGTTCCATATGCACTAGAAAAGAATGTGTTTACTGCCATTGTTGAAAATAATGTGTAATAAATTGAGTCATAGTTGGACAGTTTCTGACAAAACGAAGCACATCCTTACCATACGATCAAGCAATTGTGCTCCTTGGTATTTACCCAAAGGAGCTGAAAACTCATGTCCACACAAAAACTTGCACATGGCTGCTTTGAGCAGCTTTATTCATATTTGTCAAAACTTGGAAGCAACCGAAATGTCCTTCAGTAGGTGCGTGGATAAATAAACTGTCGTACATACAGATAATAGATTATTATTAAATGCTGAAAAGAACTGAGCTATCAAGCCATGAAGGACATAGAGGAACCTTAAAAGCATATTAGTAAGTGAAAGAAGTCAATCTTTAAAGGTTTCATACTGCATGATTCCAACTATATGACATTCTGGGAAAGGCAAACTATGAAGACAATACAAAGATCTGTGGTTGACAGGGTTTGGGTGGGTCGGTGGGAGAGAAAGTAATGGGCACAGCACAGAGGATTTTTAGGGCAGTGAAGATACTCTGTGTGATACAATGATATCTATATATCTTTATACTTTTGTCTAAACCCTTAGAATATACAACACCAAGAGTGAATCATAAAGCATATGGACTTTAGGTGATTATGATGTGTCAATGTAGGTACATTTGTGCTAAAAATGTACCATTCTGGTGAGTGGTGTTGATAGTGAGGGTGGCTATGCATGTGTAAGCAGGGGGTTTATGGGAAATCCCCTTTATTTTCCTCTCAAATTTATTGTTAAACTAAAACTGCTTTAAAAAAAATAGAGTCTTAAAAAATAATAAATTAATTCATGATGGTTGGAAGTGTTCCAATCTTTTATATCCTTATATTTTTTCCTATTATTCTACTAATTATTGAGAGAGGAGTGTTAAAGTCTTCAAGTAAGGTAGAAGATTTGTCACTTTTTCCATAAGTCTATTAGTTGAGAAGAAGTGGTTAGACTATAGGTATATTTTAAATACACAGCCAAGAGAATTTGGAGTTGCCATTTCCTGAGTCGAGAAAGACTGCTGTATGATATCTTCTGATATCAGTGGATCCAGGAGATAAAATAATTGAAACTGAAAAGTTTGAGGACCAGAGTTTTAGAAGAATTACTGAAGTTAATGTACCATCACTGTGATTGGACTAAAAATAGAATTCTCCTAGAAACCTTTATTCATTAACTACCTTTGTGAAAATCTCTTTAGCATTTGTATATTCAGCTAGAAATGTATCATTCAATTTGTTGACATGTTACTTTGATTTACTTTTGTGCTGTTCTCTATTTGACTTGACCTAAGTCTGTTTTAAATGTTAAAGCAGAGTGCTTGCTTATTATTTCTTTTTCATTTATACATGGTGCCTCGAGTTTTCTGATCTGTACAAACTATAAGCTTGTGAATCACAAAGTATCTGTGTTTGTGTTGAAAGGAATATCAAAGGTCATCTAATCTGACTACCATCTATAGTGAGAATCCCAACTGCAAAATACCCATTAAGAGATGACCAGTCTTTGCTAACACATTTCCAGTAATAAGAAAGCATTCTCCCTTGAGACAGCTAATTCCTTTATTGATCTGCTAAAAAATATTCAACATTGACTGAAAATGTGTCCTAATTCCTTCATAAAGTTAATCAGAATGAAGATATCTATAATTTTCAGAAAATACTCATGTATAAAAAAATCTGATTCACAAAATACATAAGCATGGGGATGATAATTTGCTCTGTATATCTTTCAGGATATCTATACACACAAGTATATGCACATATGCACAAAGTGGGTGTAACAAATGTGTGTATTAGAATCCTGTTTCTAGTGCAATTGGACAAGATTTATCCAATGGTAGGGCAGGATATTATCAAGATTCAACTGAAATTTAACCAAGAGCTTGCTACACAAAAATCAATGAATAAATTAATGAATAAGGGAATTCCTTATTGGCCCATTTAACTGATCAGTATTTTAGTAAATCTGACCTATGTCCTAATTGATCATTCAAACTACAAAGTTTGCAAATAAGGGAGAGCTGGTTATCCAGAGAAACATGTGTTTCATATTTGTTCTATTTTCAGAAGAGAGGAGAATGGGCAAGAAAATATAATAAATTTCCACTGAAGTTAACAAGAATTTGTAACAAGGAATGGACAGACAATGAATTTCAATAACAGGGAGCAGCGAGAGCAACCAGCAGCCTATTTTGCGATAGGACTTGTTCCAGGTTGGTTCCCAAGGGCCTCGATAAAGCAGTAGAAGCAGCAGCGGTGGCTATGGACTTGTTCTCAAATTACTTTATTAAGATGGTGACCAGAGTTTCAGACAGTGATAAAGAAATAAATTCGAGTCATGCAGCTCAACTTGTGTTTTCCAGCATACAGATAACATTTCATTACTGTTTCATTGTTATGCAACAGTGACGTATGCATTCTGCATCTGTAAAAAGGCTATGTGCTCGATGTATTTCATTATGCAATACATTATAATATAAAATTTAGCGTACTATTTATATAAGGCCGGAAGCTCCAAGTATTATAGTTATCATTGGCAAGTTAACTGCCATCAATTGTGTAATAGTGTAAAAACAATTTTAGTAAACAGTTCTTGTCTGTTAAAAAAATTTATGTTACTTCCTTTCCTTTTAAAAAATGCTGACTCCGTTAAACTAACACTATGATCTACTGGTTCGAGATTAAATATTTAGCATTAGCTTATTTTCATTGTTCTATAAATGTTTCTGTTTTTTTCTCAATATAGACCATTTTACTTTATAATAATCTGATTTCAATAAGCAGTCTTTCTTGTCGTAGTGTGCAATGGCAGTCTCTAAGCATTTCTCATGGTTCCTTGGTGGGATGGTCAAATTAGAGCTTATTCAACCAGATCTGTGGTAACAACAGTCACTAGGCTGCCGTTAGTTCTCCTTTTCAGATTTACAGAGCATCCAGGTGGAGTTCATTACTGTGAATCACCCAGCATGGTCCCCTGGCAGCAGATTAAGAAAACAGTCTAAATTAGAGATGGCTGCACTGCTAAACTTATTCCTCGTTCAAAATGTAAGGCCCCCCTATGCTTAGCCACATACATCATATCTGTAGCAACCTTCTATCCAGGGAGGTCTCTATTACTATTTGCTGCTGTATTTGTACAATACCTAAAATATTTATGAAGCTGAAAGCTGAAAAATTACAGATATGCAGCTAATACATTCCACAGCTGCATGTTCTTGGTTTGCAAATTTATAACTGAGAATTTATGGCTAACAAATTCTAGCTTTTGAACAATTGGATGTATTTCTCCAACTCTCTGTGTTGTCCAATCGCTGTGACTCACTCCGTAGGCTGGGATGGCTGCAGTGGTGGTACAGCCTCTGGGGAGGGAGGAAGGGGGGATGGATGGAACTATAAGCCATCAGTCACCAACAGCCCCTCTGGCTGATTAAGTAGCAGGTGTTAATAGGAACCCAGGGGAGTGCTCTCCAGTTCCCTTTAGCTGGAATGATAGTGACATGATTCAAGGCCTGAAGGGTTGGGACCATTTTAGAGAGGGGGAGGGAAGTGGACTTGTAAAGTAGAAAATAATAGAAGGATATGTTGTTTTGAAAGGCCTCTCCTAATGCTTGAAAGATAAGCAGCTTTTGAAGACTTGAAGAGTAAAAATTCTGATACAGATGTGCCAAGCATTAAAAAAAAAAAAAGAAATGAGGCAATGTACTAATCTCTAAAAGCACTGCTCACTATGTAATTTTGACTTCTTTGGAGCTTTTTCATAAACAATATTATAAGATTTAACTGTTTTGGATGGATATTTATTAGGTAAATAGGTAGGGAAGTAGATGTTATGAAAATACTGTGGAAAGATGCCATAGCTCTTTCAAAATTGCAAAACGTGCTTATATAAACAGCACAAAAATCAATATATGTGACTGATAATCTACGTCAGTGATGATCATTAAACTATACCTAACTCCAGATTTTGTTTTATCTGTACAATTAATTTGAATCTTTTGTCTGTCTCAGAGGAGTTTTTTAAAACTTGAATTTTAAATTTGACGTATAGGGCATTAAAATATTTTCAGAACTTTATTTGGTATTAGTACCCCCAAAATACTGTCACACTTCCTTGTGTTAACTGAATATCACCTCCTGATTAACTATTTCCCACCTGCTGACAGCATTGATCAATTTTTGTACTTTATATAAATAAAGTTTTATTCATAGATAAATTTTGTACTTTCCATAGTACATTATATATTCTTTCCTGCTTAGTTTAGTTTACTTAACATGTTTGTGAGATTCATGGATATTGATGTGTGCAGTTCAGTTCATTATTATTTTTGAACAGTATGTAATTGGGTAAATATACTATAATTTATTTATACGTAATAAAAGTGATGATTATTGCACCCTGCCCAATGGAGATTAAGCATAATGTTGGTATGGGCATGTATTTGGTGAGGATAGGTACATATTTGCATTTGGTACAAACCTGGGAGTAGAATTGCTAGGTCACAGGGTAGGCAGATGTTCAACTTTAGTGGATGCTGCCAAAGAGCTGACTTTCTTACGAATGTCTCAGTGTCCTGGTTGTTCCACATTCTCATAAACATTAGTTTCTTTCTCTTTAATTTTAGCAATTCTGAGGAGTGTGTAATGGTTTCTCCTTGTGGTTTTCATTTGCATTTTCCTAATAATGAATGAAATTGATCACTTTCTCTTTTTTGGAGGTTATTTTGTTGAGGTCATATTGGCTTATAACATTGTGTAAATTTCAGGTGTACATTATTGTATATCAGTTTCTGTACAGACTGTATCATGTTCACCACCAATAGTCTAGTTTTCATCTGTCACCAGACATATGTGCCATTTACCCCTTTCATCCTCTCCTCCACCCACTTCCCCTCTGGTAATCACTAATCTGTTCTCCTTATCCATGTGTTTGTTTGGTTATCTTCTACATATGAGTGAAATCATACACTGATTGTCTTTCTCTGTTTGGCTTATTTTGATTAACATATACCCTCAAAGTCCATCCATGTTGTTACAAATGGCATGATTTTGTCTTTTTTATGGCTGAGTGGTATTCCATTGTATATATATGTCACATCTTCTTTATCCATTCATCCATAGATGGGCACTTGGGTTGCTTCTAAGTCTTGGCTTTTGTGAATAATGCTGCGATGAACACAGGGGTGCATAAATCTCTTTGAATTGTTAATTTCATATTCTTTGGATAAATATCCATTAGTGGGATACTTGGATCATATGGTATTTCTATTTTTGTTTTTTTGAGAAATCTCCACACTTTTCCATAGTGGCTATACCAGTTTGCATTCTCATCAGTATGTAGGGGAGTTCCCTTTTCTCCATATCCTTTCCAACACTTGTTATTTATTGTCTTGTTATTTATAGCCATTCTGACACATGTGAGGTGATATCTCATTGTAGCTTTAATTTGCGTTTCCCTAATAATTGGTGATGCTGAACGTCTTTTCATATGCCTGTTGGCCATCCATATGTCTTAACTGGAAAAATATCTATGCATATCCTCTGCCCATTTTTTGATCAGGTTTTTTGGTTTTTTGTTGTTGAGTTATATGAGTACTTTATATATTTTGGAAATTAGTCCCTTGTTCGATGTATGATTTGAAAATATATCTCCCAGTTGGTGGATTGTCGTTTCATTTTGTTCATGGTTTCTTTTGCCTTGCAGATGCTCTTTAGTCTGATGTAGTCCCATTTGTTTATTTTTCTACTGTTTCTCTTGCCTGAGTAGACATAGTATTTGAAAAGATACTGCTAAGACCAATATCAAAGAGTGTACTGCCTATGTTTTCTTCTGGGAGTTTTATGGTTTCAGGTCTTACATTCAAGTCTTTAATCTAATTTGAATTAATTTTTGTGTCTGATGTAAGATAATGGTCTACTTTCATTCTTTTGCATGTGGGTGTCCACTTTTTCCAACACCGTTTATTGAAGAGACTTTCCTTTCTCCATTGTATGTTCTTATCTCCTTTGTTGAAGATTAGCTGTCTATAGATGTGTCGTTTTATTTCCAGGCTTTCAATTCTATTCCACTTCTCTGTGTGTCTGTTTTTGTACCAGTACCATGCTGTTTTGATTAGTATAGTTTTGGAGTGTGTTTTGAAGTCAGAGATTGTGATGCCTCCAGCTTTGTTCTTTTTTCTCAGGATTGCTTTGGCTAATTAGAGTCTTTTGTTGTTCTATATAAATTTTAAGATTCTTTGTTCTATTTCTGTGAAGGATATCATTGGGATTCTGATTAGGATTGTATTGACTCTGTAGATTGCTTTAGGTAATATTGACATTTTAACTATGTTTATCCTTCCAATCCATGAGCATGGAATATCTTTCCATTTCTATATGTCATCTTCAATTTCTTTCAGTAATGTTTTATACTTTTCAGTGAATAGGTCTTTCACCTCCTGAAGAAATCCACCAGAAAATTATTGGAAAGAATCAACAACTACAGCAATGTTGCAAGGTACAAAATCAACATAAGAAAATTAGTTGCATTTCTATACAGTAATAATGAACTACGAAGGAGAAATCAAGAATACAATCCCATTTATAATCACAACAAAAAGAATAAATACCTAGGAATAAAATTAACCAAGGAGGTGAAAGACTTCCACATCTTTTCTTATATGTATTGGCCACTTGGATATCTTCTTTTGAGAAATATCTGTTCAAGTCTTTTGGCCATTTTGGGCAGGATGGGATTTCAGGCTTTTCCTTACTGATGAATAAGAATTCTTTACGTATTCTTCATATGTCTTTTTTGGATATAGGAATTGAGAATAGCTTCTCCCACACTGAACTTGCCTTTTCATATTCTTAATGATCATTTTTATGAAAAGAATATATTAATGTTTTTGAGGAAGATTTTCCTCGAAAACAATTTTTTTGAGGAAGTCCTGACCTAATATCTGCTGCCAATCCTCCTCTTTTTGCTGAGGAAGATTGGTCCTGAGCTAACATCTGTACCCATCTTCTCTACTTTATATGTGCGGTGCCTGCCAAAGCATGGCTTCAGAAGCCGTGCATATGCCCATACTTGGGATCTGAACCGGCAAACCCTGGGCAGCTGAAGGGGAGAGCATGAACTTAACTGCAATGCCACCAGCCGGCCCCAAGAATATATTAATTTTGATGTAGTCCATTTATCACTATTTTCCTATGGTTAACACAATTCTTATTCTGGTAATATTAGAGGAAATTAACTAGTAACTCAGAAAAACTATCATGAACTTTAGAAAAATATAAAAAGTATTTAAGGCTTTGGAAAGTGACAAAACCAAAAAAGAGTTTAGAAGAGAGTCAACCCATAAAAATTGAGAACTTTGTTGAATGAGATTTACATTTGTTGGTTTATAACCTCTGATGGCCCCTGGTCCATATAGCATGCAGCTGCAGAATCTGAAGCAGAAATCCATATATCACTAGCTTGAGGACTCAGAAGATAGAAGTAAGGGCATCTGGAGTGACTAGAAGTGAGCAGAAAATCCAAGACAGGAAAGAGCCATAGAAAGGGAAATAAAAAATCTCCCTGTAAATTCTACCCCAGCCCTCTGAACTATGAACGCATAGTGCACACTCTAAGGAGCCCTGCAGAGGCAGCAGCTGAAAGGCTGAGGTAAGGAGATGAAAGTTTCCACTCATCCACTAGAGGGGAAAAAGAGTTTGTGGTTTTTGTCTAGTCAACTTAACATGTTTTAGAGGAAGATAAAAGAATTTAGAATTTCTACAAAGTATCTGGCCATTAGAAAAATAAAATGAGGGGAGATATGAGAAGTAAAAAAATGTAATCTATACTGAAGAAAACATAAACCAACAGAAAGAGAAACCAAAATGATAAGTGTTATAATTGGCAGACTAAGAGTTTAAAGCAATTGTTATAAATATGTCAAAGAAAATAGAGAAAATCTTAGCTATAAATATTGAAAAGACGGGAAATTTCAGCTAGAAATCCAAAATATAAAAAAGATTAAGTAGATATTCTAGAACTTTAAAAGTAGGTTATCTATAATGTAAAAAAAT
The DNA here is from genome assembly GCF_021613505.1 of Equus quagga. NCBI lineage: Eukaryota > Metazoa > Chordata > Mammalia > Perissodactyla > Equidae > Equus > Equus quagga. Next base: position 117,642,362 of record NC_060273.1, on the reverse strand, counting down.
GGTTGAGCTTAAAAGTAATTGAAGATGGCAAACAAAAAGGTCAGCAAACTTGAAGATGGATTAGTAGGAATCATTCCCCTCAAAGAAGAGAGAGATGAAAAACCGAAAAAATAATTAACAGAGCCCGCTGTCTTGTGGGACAATATCATGTGGTCTAACACACATGTAATTAGGGTGTCAGAAGGAGAGAAAGTATAGATCAAAACTACTATTTTAAGAAATAATAGCTAAAATTTTCACAAATTAGGGGAGAAACATATATCTAAATATCCAAGAATGTCACCACAAAACAAGCAAGATAAATACAAGGAAACCACACCTAGGCAATTCATAGTGAAACTTCTGAAAACCACAACTAAAACAAGAACACCTTGAAAATAGAGAGAGAAATGACAAATTACATACAGTTGAGGAAAGCTATGGATGATGACTGATTTCTCCTTAGAAAAATATTGAGGCCAGTAGACAATGAAGTGACATCTTTAAAGAACTGAGAAGAAAATAAATAAATCAGAATTTTATAGCCAGTGAAAAGAATCTGCAAAAATGAAGGTAAATTTAATATTCTTATTACTACTGCAATGAATTGTCACAAATTCAGTGACTTAAACAATACCAATTTTTAATCTTGCGGTTCTGGAGGTCAAAATCTGAAATAGATGTCACTGGGCTAAAATCTAGATGTTTGCATTCTCTCTGGAGGCTCCAGAGGAAAATTCTTTTCTTGCTTTTTCCAGCTTCCAGAGGCTGCCTACACTCCTTGGCCCTTGGTCCTCTTCAAAGCTGGCAATCACATCACTATGACCTCTGCTTCTATCATCTCCTTCTCTGACTGTTATGCCCCATTTCACTTGTAAGGACTTTTGTGACACTGTGCGCAACTGGATAATCCAGAATGGTCTACCCCTTTTAAGTTTCTTAGTTTAATTATGTCTGCATTCCCTTTTGCCATGTAAGTTAGTCTGTTCATAGGAATTAGAAAGTGGACATCTTTGGGAGCCACTCTTCTGCCCATTCTACCTATAAAAGTGAATAAAAACATTTTCAGATAAACAGATCAGAGAGAATTTCTGGCCAGCATACCAGGAATTCCCGGCCAGTTTATCCTCATCCTGCTCTAAAATAAATGCTAAAGTTCTTCAGGTTGAAGGAAAATGGCACCAGTTCTAAACTCATGTTTAGAAGAAAAGAAAACACTGAAAATGGTAAATATTTACTCTGCTGGCAAATAGAAAAAACTGTATCTTCTTTCCCCTCTTAATTGATTTTATGATTACCATCATTTGTGCTCTGTTTAAGGAATTCTTCTCTATTCCAAGATTGTGTATTTTCTACAAGTTGATGGTTTTAACATTCATATTTAGATTTGCAATCCGTCTAGAATTGATTTTGTATATAAAGTGTGATGTATGGACTAAAATACACTTTTCCCATATAAATATCCAACTGACTCAGCAAAATTATTAAAAAGACTATCCTTTTCTAATGAAATTGCAGTGTTAACTTAGTTATAAATCAAATGACAGTTTATTTTTGATTCTGTTTCTGGGTATGTCAGTCTTTTCTAATGGTCATGTTCTCTGCCCCTATACTAATGTAAGTCTTGTTAATTAATATAGCTTTGCCTACTTATTTATGACATTTTAGTTCTTTATTTTTTTATTGCTGGTACTATAATTCCTCCAGATTTGGTCTTCTACACTATTGTCTTGACTTTTCTTGGTTTGTTAAATTTCAGTATAAATTTTTAAATCAGCTATTTAATTTACACCCCAATTTTTAGACTTTTGAGAGGGCTTATATTGGATCTGTAGAATGGTGTGGGAAGAAGAACTGACATCTTTACAGCATTGTTTCTAATCCATGGGCATCTATATCCTTCCAGGTATTTAAGTTTTCTTCAATTTCTCTTAGTAGTTTAAAATGATAGTTTCAAACTTCTTGGACATCTTGTAAATTTTTTACCAGACATTTAATATTTTTGATACTATTGCAAATTATATCATGTTAAATTTTATTTTGTATTTTATCTTTTGATACATGGAAATACAATTTTAAAAAGTATATTGGACTTTTATTCAACTACCATACTAAATTCACTATTAGTTTGAATAGTTTGTAGATTCTTTTGGATTTTCCAAGTACACTATCATGTTTCCACAAAAATAACAATTTTACTTCTTTATTTCCAATTTCTATGTATTTTAATTCTTTTTTTCTTTACTCGTTGCACTTGATATGTTCAACAATACAATGCTGAGTTCTGCTGCTGATATCAAGGTCCTTCTCTTATTCCAGCCCTCAGTGGGAAAGTTGTCAATATTTTATTAACGAGTATGCTAGTGAAAGTAGGCTTTTTAAAAGACATTCTTTATCAGATTAAGGACGTTCTAACCAATTTCTATTTTGTTGAGTGTTTTTATCCTGAATAGGTATTAAATCTATATCTGCTGAGATAATCATGCGATTTTTCTCCATTTTTATATTAATATTAAGAGTTAAATTCATTATTTCCAAATGTATAACAACAATAATCCCTACTCACTTGAGGAATACACACGCACAGACATACATCACTTGATTTGGTTTACAATAGGATTATTGCATCTATGTTCATGTCAGAGAAAGCCTGCAATTTTCCTTAGTTAAACGTCCTTGCAATGTTTTGGGATCAATATTAGATTGGCCTCTCTTTTTCTGTTCTCTGAAAGAGTTTGGAAAAGTCTGGTTTTATTTCTAAATATTGGAAAAACTCACCAGCAAAGTCATCGGTTCCTGATTTTGTGTGTGTGTGTATGAGAGACAGAGAGAGAGAAGTGTTTTTATCAGATATGCAAATATTCTTGTTTACTTATATTTTCTCCTTTCAGTTGTTGTAAGAGGAATTTTTTTCAGAAATTTTTACATTACTTCCAAATTGTGAAATTTATTTGCACAAAAGTAATGCTTAATACCTTCTAATTAATTTAATAATGTATAGAATCCTATTGATCTTTTTTTCATTCCTGATATGGATCGTTTGGGTTTTTCCCCCTTTGTTTTTGATCAGTTTTTCCAAAGGTATTTCAATTTTGTGAACTTTTCTAAGAAGTATATATTGGTTTTATCTATTTATTCTTTTGTTGTAGGTCTGCTAGGAACAACTTTCCTCAGTTTCTTTAAAAATCAGTTTATGGTTTTATAGCAACATCATTTTTTAAGGATTTGTTTTGGGGGTAGTGAATACTGAGTCAGAAGTTACTTTTTACTTTAGCACTCTAAATATTTGTCCCATTGACTTCTGAACTGTATGATTTCTAAGGAAAAGTCAGAGATCCAGCTCTCTCTCTTTTTCCCCTTTGAACACTGAGTCCGTTCCTTGGATGGTGTTGAGATTCTCCCTTTTGTCTTTGGTTTTCAGCAGTTTAACTATGATGTATCTAATTGTAGTTCACCTTATATTTATTCTGCTTGTTGTTGCTGAATTTCTTGAACGTGTATGTTAATATCTAAAATCAGTTTTTGGAAATTTTCTGCTGTTACTTCCTCAATGTCTCTTCTGCCCCATGACCTCTTTCCTTTCCTTTCTTCTATGCTGCTTGGATGTTTTCTCTTGATGTCTCTTCAAGTTCAAGAATCTTTTGTTCATTTTTTCTAATTAAATGTTTAAGCATGGACTTCTTAATACAAATATTGTTTTTTAATGCTTTCATGCCCATTTTATCCTTCTTTATTGATTCCTATTTTCCACTGATATGATAATTTTTTTCTATTTTGTTCATCTTTTCTTATACTTTAACAAATTATTGATAGATATTTCAAAATCATTTTCTGCTATCTTCAATATCTCCGTCATCTAATGGATCTGTTTTTATTCTCTGTTTTTTTTTCACTTGAATGACAGTTAAATTTTCTTTACTTTCCATATCCGTGCTAATTTTTAGATGTATGCTAGGACTTGTGTATAAATTAACCATTGGCCTCAGAAGATATTATCTTCCCCTACAGTTTTCTCTTTTATTCTCTGCTAAGAAGTTAGGGTGAGGGACAGATGACATCAATCCAATTAGTGATTGAGGCAGTTGAGGAATTTTTGTAATTTTAGTAAGACTCAGTCTTCCTATGGTTCATCCCTAATCCTAGAATATGGTCTTTGGAGCTTTCAAGAGAGTGTGCGAAGCGTGGCCACTCCTCAGTCCTGAAAGAGTGATTGAGCTCTGTTCTCTAGACTTCTCAGTAAGCTCCTCTAGCCAGCAACCCCAACAAAATTCAAATCTGGCAAATATCTTGGCTGTGAATCCAACTCTGTGCTTGAAACTTGCCTCTACTCCAGAAAATACTTGTTTCCTAAGCACTTGTGGTTGCGGGAGATTTACTCATTTTACAAGTTTTTGTCCTAGCTCGCCAGCGTATTGTGCTATCCCCCAAATTCCAGGTTGCTACTCCAGCTTCATGCAGCTAGGGCTGGGTTGTTTTTTTCTTTCTCCCAGTAGAGGCTCATTGCTTCTACTAATCACAATCTTCAACTCAAGCCTACAATTACCAAATGCCTTTAGAAAAAAATTGTTCTGGAGGTTAGCTCACCTCTGAAAGGCTCTCTACTCCTTGGAATTTCATTCATGTAGTCTCTGTTGCAATCACATCTCTGTGATGTCTTCAAACAATATTTTATAATTTAATTGGATTTTCCTAGTTTTGCAGTGGGAGCATTGTCCTGCCGTGACCTACTAAATCATATCCAAGGACAGAAATTAATTTGATTTATTAGATTCAAATAAATGCTGTGTCTTTATCAATCTCAGAAAAAGAGAGGTACTTCCTGTAAAACTTTAAATCAGGGGTGTGCTCCTAATTGTTTAACAACCAGCTCTCCAATGGAGAAGGTTGGGGTAAAGCTCAGATCTGTAGGTTTGCTCATTTCCATGGTGTAAATCCTCTTTCTGTGGCCAATTTCAAGCTACCCGCATGACATTACTATGTACAGAGTCAGAAAAAGATGGACAGTCCTGTTTAAATCAGTACCTGGAGTTGCAAAATGTTAAGATAATTTTTCGTCACAACTAAGCGTTGGAACCATAATTTGCTCTTATATTACTTTGGAATTTAATCATATTGACTTCTCAACAACAAAAAAAATGTTTTCAATTCAAAGGACTCAAGCTTTGGACTTATGAGAAGTAAATCAAATATTGAAGAACAGTAAATTTGTTGTTAATCATTGGTATCTACTGTTTTATAGGTATTTTCTCATCATTATCATAATTAACTGAATTTATTGATTGTCCATTAGCAAGATGATTACAGCAATAAATGATAAATGAAGTTTATGTACATGAAAATATTTATGATGTCTCAGACATTTTCCCTTGAACTATTATAAATAACAATATTTACAGGGGTGTGTCAAAGATATTCTTTTTTTTTTTTTTTGAGGAAGTTTAGCCCAGAGCTAACTACTACCAATCCTCCTCTTTTTGCTGAGGAAGATTGGCCCTGAGCTAACATCCGTGTCCATACTCCTCTACTTTATATGTGGGATGCCTACCACAGCATGGCTTTTGCCAAACGGTGCCATGTCCGCACCCGGGATCCAACCCGCGAACTCCGGGCTGCCGAGAAGCGGAATGTGCGAACTTAACCGCTACATCACCAGGCTGGCCCCTCAAAGATATTCTTAATTGAAGAGTATTACAATTAAATTATGACAGAATGCTGTTAAAGTAAACAAAATAGTTCTTTTCTTTCTTTTTTGGAGGAAGATTAGCCCTGAGCTAACATCTGCTGCCAATCCTCCTCTTTTTGCTGAGGAAGACTGGCCCTGAGCTCACATCCGTGTCCATCTTCCTCTACTTTGTGTGTGCAACGCCTACCACAGCATGGCTTTTGCCAAGCGGTGCCATGTCCGCGCCTGGGATCCAAACCAGCCAACCCCAGGCTGCCGAAGCAGAACGTGTGCATTTAACAGCTGTGCCACCGGGCCAGCCAAATAGTTCTTTTCAAAAAAAGAAGAATGTAGCACATTCAAAAAGACCACAAAATTTACTATGTTACAGAATACTGAGAAGTCCTATTCCTGTGGCTCCCTAGAGAATAAGACCCAGTGGGTAAGAGGAAAAGGCAAGTTACCTACATTTTAAGAGAAAAGAAAATAATTTGTTTCTGGGAAGCCCATCCAGAGATTTTTAGCAGGCAGCAGAATTGACTCTGAAAGTAAACTGGATGTGGAAAGAAAGAAGGAAAGAGAAGCAGGCAAAGGTGTTGTGTAGTTTAGCGCTGGGAGGCCTGGAGTAGAGGACTGTGTGGCCAAGGCCAGACAGGTAAACAAACAGTTCCAAGAACTGGCCCACTAAAGGAAGCCCTGCTCCCACCACCAGCTGCTGAAAGCTCCAGCTGCCCCAGGACAGGATGCCAGAAACTGCCGGCAGCCCCGTACCCCCACCAGAGTTCTGATTTAGTCCTGCTGCACTTACTACCCCCAGAGAAGATTCCATATGATTAAGGGGACCATACAGTCTATCACCCAAACTGGGATTCTTGAGAGTAAAAGTGGTTACCAATAGCATTAATAATTAAACTGGGACAATAGGCATGAAGCAGGGCTGTCCCAGGTAAAACAGGATGTATGACTCCCCTTCTTAGGATTCTCATGATGCTGGGCTGCACCTCAGGCCTCAGATTTGAGGAAGCTGAGTCACAGCTCCACCCTAGCTGACAAAAAGGCCAGGAGAATGTATACCTACATTTTCAGCTTCTGAGGTGAAAACTTACCTAATTTTGTGGGCAAATTCGCCAAAGATGTTCCAGATGCTGGACGGGCAAAAAGAATGACAAATCTAAATTGCATCAGCTTTAAAGTAATTTCTAGTTTATCAAACCAAAATAGTTGAATTAAAATAAGTGCATGACATTAGTTAAAATAAGAAAACATTACACATCTGAATGATCATACAAGTTCTTTGATGTTTACTCTGCACTATAGCTACAAAAATTCTTGCATTTTATTTCCTGAGCTATCAATTTAAGGTGATATAGTAGCATAAAAAGTTTGTTTCTGTCTGATGACTTAATTAGTTGATTTTCTAATGGCCTATTTCATCTTAAATTAATATTGTTCAATTTGGTGGTGCTCTTTCTATATTAAATATACAGTTGTCTTTCCAGCTTGGACACTGAAAGACAAAGTTAGTAAATGGAATTGTTCACACAAATCAAATATTATTTTATTCTTTAAGACTTTCCAATTTGCCCACAGATAATTAATGTCATCATTTGATAGAATCTCAAGAAAACTTTGTCATGACAGTCTGGACATTTCAGCAACACTCACATAACTACTCACCGCTCAGGGATGTTCCATCCTCTCCCGCTCCTTACCTCCATGTCCTGAGTTAATTTTCATTTACTCTTCACATCGCAGCTCAAATTAAACTACTCTGAATCCCATGGTGGATGCGCTAATGGAACCACATGACAGCATTTTATAGTGCTTTAGCATGATTGCAATTTTGTGATTCTTTTTGTATTTATTTCATTATCCGTCTTACCTACCAGACTGATAACCCCAAGGAATCAAGGGTCATACCTTTGGCCTCTCTTCCTGTAACAAGCAAAATATCTGGTATATAGTAGGTGCCCAGTACAATTTGTTGAATGGATGAATGAATAAAAAGTAAATTTAAAGAGTTCAACTCCAATAAAAGTAAAAGGTGATCAATAGATATTTTTAATCAACTAAATGAATTAAATATGCTTATGACTTATGACAATTACCCATCGACTTTTATTTTCATATCAACTCTGTGGTTTTGTTGTATATAACACTTGTCAGGCAGATTTAGCTACCAATATTACCATTGTTGGGCCAATGAGAAAATTGAGAGTTTAAGAGCTGGGATGATTTTGCAACAGCTGTTTATCAAAGTAGTGACTGGAGGACTTGTACTAAATGGTACCAAGCATGAACTAAATGGTACTAAACTTGTACTAAGTTCAGTGGCCAAGGAACTGATACAAAATGCAAATCTCTTTCCGTCTCTTAATGGAAATTTTTACATTATCTTAGACTTTAAGGTTTGCAGATGACTAATGCCTACATACTAATACCCACTAAATAAATTATTAAGGAGTGCTAGTATTTGCTATGCTAAACTAAACTACTAACTTAGTAAACTTGTCCATAACTCCAAGTTAGTAGTATGTGGGCAAGAAATCTCACGACCACACAATATTTGGCAATGCAGTAAAGCTCCTACTGCACATGTATCTTCATGGATAATTAGAATTTCTGCAACTTTGTGGAGGACTTTTTGTTATCAATACATCACTGGAATTATTTTGAATGTGTTGTGATTTTCCACAACTGCCACTCTCACAAACAATTACAAAGTATTGTAGATTTATCTTCCTCATTATCCAATTAGTTGTTGGATTGTTGTTTAAGTGAACATCCTTTTTGGGGACCAGTAATATGTAGTAATTTTCTTAGATTACCATAACTGGAGCTTGTCCCTCAAACTATACTTATTAATTGCAATAAAGGTATTATTTTAAAATGCTTATCCTAGGTAGTTCAGTATGTCTAGAGCTTGGATTTATAGCCTATTTGTAACATAAATATTACCAATAGATTCTATTTTACCTTGTCCAAGGACAGGACTTTGAGGACTAGTAAAAAGTATGGCACCTATGCGGCTCAAATGAGAGTTATCATAAGCCTGTTCCTAGTGTGAATAATGGTACGTGCATTATCCCCTGCCTCAATTTTCTTGTCTTTATCATCTCAGATACTTCTAATCCCTCCATAGAAGTGAGATTTTTCTGCCTTTCTAACTCAGATAAAAACTTTTGAGACCCTCTGTCCTGAATAAGTGAATCTCACCCACAGAATTTTAACATATTTTTGTAACAAAATCAGCTGATGATCTCTTTCAAGCAATTTATCAGTAATAATGAAATAATGAAGTTTGAAAATGACTTATACATCATAATATATTTACATATAAAAAGTAGAGTAGGTTCAAGATCATATCATAGTACATTCATTCGTATTCTCTTATAGTTAGATCTTCAAAGTCCTGCATTAGGCCAGGGGAGTTAACCAGTACCGGCAAAGTTAATTCTGGAACGAAAAATCACATTAAAATTGGTAAGACTTGGAAACTATTTCTTTTCAAGGATACACAATTATACATAATTATATTTAATTGTCAATCAAAATACTAGCATTTTCTTGAAATATAGCAGTTCACCAATAGCAAATTTAATCTTTTAATGTAATTAGTTAATTAGACTTTTAAGGGTATTGTCAACATAACTTGAAAGAATTCTCATACATTTAGCAAGCTAAAGTTGGTAATAGCTTTAGTTATATAGAACAGATGCAAATTGAGAAGAAAAAATCTTCCCCCAAATATAATGCTAGAAAGATAAATCTTCATAAACTCTTGTTGAATAACAAGCATATTAAAAACATTTTTTCATTAGTATTTGTAGAAGTGGTTTCAAAAGCTTTGGAGCAATTGGAAATCACTTGTTAAAATTAAAAATAATAAAAAAATGTAAATTTGAAGATATCTTTGAGTTTCCTACACAACAGAGTCAACCTAGGCTGAGTCAACTTGTTTTTCTGCCTGAGAGCAACACCACAGCTTCTTCAGGTTTAAAGCAAGAAATTCAAAGTGGAAAGGTTTAACATTTCTGGGGAAATGAGTAAATTCATAACTTAATCTGTAACTCAAGAAAACAGAGACTTTACAGTAAGTTCCAAAAAATTACTTCTAATTAGCTACATATAATCTATATTTTTGATTAATTTCATCTGATGGCTTTGAAGAAGTAACTTCTGAGTTTAGGCATAGCCTTCCCCATATTCTACGGCATCTCAATTAGCCAAGTCTTACCATATAGATCATAGTTTCCCAGATCGTGTTCTGTGTAAACGTGTTGGTAAGACTCATGATGAAGCAAAAATGAGTGGAAGAAAGTTAAATCTCTTTCCATGGAACTTTCAGAGCCTTTAATAGCTAAGGTGTATTGAGACTCTCTAAGAGAGGGAGGGAAGGATGTGGCGGGAGCATGGGGGAGGTAGACAGAGAGAAAAAAGAAAAGTATCGGGAATCCAAACTAAATTGAACATGCTGTTTGGGAATTGCAAAAGTACATTGTGCCATTTCTTCTGAAATAGCAATCACATTAAACTTAGCTAACTTCTTTTCTTCCAGATTTGTAAATCATCAAGTTCATTTCAAGTCTATTTCTCCTTAATTTTAAGAACTTGCACCTTAATGAGGCTCCATTTTCCTCAGATATCCAAAATCTTTAAAATATTATTTATTGATATTTCCTGCCATAGAAAGCTTTCTATAGCTTTTTTTTTTTTTTACGATTTTCCAAAAGTGCAGGTGGCCAAATGATTTCTTTTAGAAGTATGCAGATTTCTGCTCCTCAAAGCCTGTTCACTCAATGAGGCTAAATACATATCCATGCAAGGCGAGGATGGTATTGAGTCAGAAAAATCTTGAAGGACCAAGAGACCAAAATAAACATGTTTTCAACTCTTCTGACATCTGGTACTCAACGTGAAATAGCAATATTGAAAAATTGCTAAAAGATGCTTGTCTCAAAAGTTTGATTCAAGTAATTATATATTAGTATCTACCAGTATCATTGACATAGTGATATAGAGAAGATCACTCACTAGCGTGTTCCATTTGACAAAGCTATTCTTAAAATAATACTTTATTATAGTACAATTTAGACATGATGATTCATTTAAAAATAGTTTCTGTTCATAACAAGACGACTTTTCTCCCCAATCTTGAATTGGAGGACATAAGGAATGCTTTCTGTGGCTATAAGCTAAAGCATTTCATGCTGCTCCGCTCAATGAGGCTCTTGTGATAATTGTTCAAAACTGTAGAACAGTTAAATTACACCACAATAGAAAAATATCTTCTCTTTCCACTTAAAGCAAAGCTTAGTCCTAGCAGAAACTTAAAATTTCTAAGTTGGAACACATTTCATCAGCCTGAATGCCAAAAGTATGCCCAGAATTAGAGCAAATCTGTTAAGTTCTCCTCTACATATTCAAGCTAGTTGATTTTTAGTTACTTGGTGCGTTAATCATTCATTCAACATTAATTGGGCAAATATTTATTGTCCACCATATATCAGACACTAGTCCAGATGGCAAAGAATATGATAGCATTTATTGAGCTCTTATTTTAGTGGGAAGAGATGGACAATAAAAGAACAAATAATATCAGATAATGGTAAATTCTATACAATAGATTATGTGGTCACCTTACATTTATACATTTACACAGTATAAAGAAAGATTTAGGTTTAAATCTGAATGTCATAATAAGCCAGTTATGCAGAAGTCACCGAAGAGAGCATGCCATTTAGAGTGAAAAGCTTCACAAAGATTCTGGACCCAAAACTAGCTTGGAGGAATGTAAAGTCCAGCATAGCTGGAAAAATGGATGACAGGAAAAAGGTAAAAGTTGAGAAAAAAATGAATAGGCATCAGAAAGATCATTTTAAGTCAGACTAAGGAGTTTGTAAACCATTAAAGTGTCTTAAGCAGTGAGTGATAATCTGTGGAAAATTTATCGTAGGGACACAACTGTAAGCAAGGAATTACGAGGCTATTACAACAGGCAGAGATAAGGGTGGAATTCACTAGGCTTGTGGCGTTGGAGTTGAGAGAAGGAGACTGTTTAGGGAAATATTTTAGAAGTAGAGTCCACGGGGACTGGCTGTTGTATTGGACATTTCGTAGAAAAATAGAATAAAATAAAATAACGATAAAATTAGAGTCAATAAAACTGTTTAGACATACGCCAATCAATTCAATTATTTCTCTCAGTTGTTTTAACCCTGTCTATTTTGGTATGTTTTGAGAAATACGACCAAAATTCCTATCCAGTTTTTCTGATACCTGATGAAGAGTGGAGCAAAAAAGTTTCTTGAGAGAACCCAGACCTGGCTTTAAGTCAGAATATATGGTAATGAAGCCAAAAACAAACACAGTAGAGCAGTATGATTCTCTGGATTAAAAAGCTTCCATGTACTTATTCCAAGGTAGCACTGGAAAGTTCTAGTTATCAAATAGTACAAGAAAAAAGTACCATAATCTATCTTTAATACCTAGATCAAAATTCAAATTGACAATATGTAATCTGTTGTCTCCCAAAGTGTATTCCTTGGAACACAAATGCCATGAGATGATGTTAATACATGTGTGAAACATTGTATATTTGTAAAACATTTTATATACATACACTTTTTTTATATACATGTACATATAAATTGTATATATATAAAATAAGTAATGTTAACATTTAAAATGTAAAAGTGTTTTAGGAAGAGCTGAAATAAAATAAGGCTCAAAGTAGACAACTTATAATTATCATTATATTCTGGAGTAGCAAAATCATATTATGCATCTACCTCCCAGGAATAATAGATCTTTGGGGAAACTGTATTACTGGTAAATAAATTAAATTTGCTCAAAAATAGAAGAGCTATCTTCTCTAGAAATTATCTTGTAAAATTAATTATTTAAACCACCAAGAGGTGGAAAATGAGGTCACTCGGAATTATTACTCAAGATTTTTAGACCTCTCTGAGATGTTAAAACCCAGTAATAGTCTGTCATGAATATCAAGATTAAAAACCAGCTTAAGCAATAGCGGTACGTGGCAGTTACCAGTGTGCTATGCCTAGAACTAAGATACAATATGGAGGAACAAGGGTGGAGGCTAGCAAACTTTCCACAAATATCAATAAATTGTGCCATAAAATTTATGGCAAAGCCCATTAAGTGTTCTGCCAAAGCTTTGGGTCATTTCAGCCTTTCTGGAAGTATATTCTTCTGTTTGTTTAGTGAACGTTCCTTACACTAAGTCTTGAAAGTAGATTTCCCCTCCAGGATTTGCCTTTGTTGATGTAACTTGCCTGTAACTTCAAGAGTGCAATGGGGAACAATTTTGTGGCTTCCTGCTTTTTGGCTTCTGATTGAGTTTTACGGTTAATCAGAGGCTTTGTAGTTTAAAGGTCAATGGGTCTTGACTTTCATTTCAACAATGCTACCTAGTAGTTGGCAGTCTAGCCATTTTGTATAAATTTTCTCCTTTTTGTCTTCAAAACAATGACAAATGTTAACTATGTTCATCTGACAGACTTGGATGGGTTTTAATAGAATAAAGCACATAAAACATTTGAAAACTACAAATTTCTGTACTTCTAAGTGATGTTCCTACTATTATGATTATAATTGCTTAAATAAGATGTGACCCTTGGCAGGTGAAATACGGAAAAGACTGAATGTAGGCATCAGATTGTTTAAATTTGAGAACTCTCTCTTTTTGGACACAGAATCCCATTAGACACTTATATTATTGATTACCCTCAAAGTGCTTATGTTCATATGTTATATGTACATTTATATTTATCAACTTAGAGGTTAAATCAATTTTTTTTGGTGAGGAAGTTTGGCCCTGAGCTAATATCTGTTGCCAGTCCTCCTCATTTTGCTTGAGGAAGATTGTCACTGAGCTAACACCTGTGCCAATCCTCTTCTGTATGTGTGGAACCCCACTACAGCATGGCCTGATGAGTGGTGTGTAGGTCCGTGCCCAGGATCCAAACCTGCGAGCCCCAGACTACTGAAGTAGAACATACAAACTTAACATGGGCTGGCCTTGAAATAAAAATTTTTTTTTTTAGGAAGATTAGCCCTCAGCTAACATCCACCACCAATCCTCCTCTTTTTGCTGAGGAAGACTGGCCCTGAGCTAGCATCTGTGCCCATGTTCCTCTACATTATATGTGGGGCACCGGCCACAGCATGGCTTGACAAGCAGTGCGTAGGCTCACACCCGGGATCTGAACCAGCGAACCCCGGTCCGCTGAAGTGGAACTTGCAAACTTAACCGCTGCACCGCTGGGCCAGCCCCAAATATCATGTTTTTAAATGAAAAATAGATCTATTTTTCAAAGCCAAATGTTAGCAAAAGGAGTGGCATTGTTTTAAAGTTTTACAATTTCTTTAATGTCTGGCTTACTAGAAGACACCTAGATTCTCATGTCTGCCTCTGCATTCAATCTGGAGTGACGTGTTGCTTTAGTTGAAGTATTTCAAGAATATCCTACAATTTGGAGGGAGGCCATCCAAGGTTTTCTAGTCCAATTCATAGATTTTGCTGCTATGCTAATTGGAAATTGAGATATTGCATTGCTCGATTTGCTAAAGGAGACATTTTGCTTTAGACACGACTGCTCATCACTCAGAGACTAATATCAATGGTCATGATGTGAAGTAGAGATTAACGGTCGGTCTACTGCTTGTAGGTAGAGTTGGTGGTGCACACCGAATTGTCTGGTAAAACAGGGGCTATTTGATCTGATTTGGACACTATAAACATCCGAGGGTGATGTGACACAGTATTTGACCCGTTCACCTAGATATTTCATAAGCCCTTGCAACAATCTGGAAAGGAAGCTGCTACTATTAATTCTTATTTTACAGATAAGGAAACTGACCAGCCGAAGTCAAATGACTTTCTCAAAATCCCTGAAGTAGTATGTGGTAGGACTTGAAATTGTTCCCACAGTTGTCTGCCTTCAGGAGCCCATGCTCTTTCTCGCAGGTCATCCTTAGAGATCTTTAGGAACAAATGATTTTCCATTTTCAAGAATTTACTGACGTAAGGAGTGGGGGAAAACCTTGGTCTTTGTGAAGTTAGGAGCCAAAAGTGCAAGTGTGAGGAGGAACAATAATGATGCCTTCTTTACATTTCAGGCTGAAGTCAATGTCTCTCTGAGCTCTAGAAAAGCTTGTCACAATTTACAGTGACAACACTTTTATCTTTGGAAAAACTGATTGTAAGCTTTAACAATGTGCCTTTATTAATGTACCTTTGCAAATTTGTCAAATTCCAATTCCATAGTGATTCAGGCGGACCGGGTTTTACTCTCATATTCACTTCTAAGCGTAGAGTAGGCCATTTGAAACAGACACACACAAACTACACACACACATATACGTATATTCTTAAGGATGCAGACGCAGCTTCTTTTCAACAGCACTACAACAGAATCTGAAAGGCCACTCTGTCTCACATGACTAATAAGTCACCTACTCAGGTCATTCTGTCCTCTGTTCCAGACAACCAGTGTTAAGAACAATCACTTAGAGCCTTTTAAATGAGGTAACCTAAGTCTCAGGGGAAATAGTGTGGGTAGATTTTTCTTTTCCTCTTTTAACACGAGGATAGGTATGTGATATTCCACAAAGTAAATTTATCAATGATGTCCCCATTCCCGTCGGAAATTCTAGATATTATCAGTCCCTCCTTTTCTCATTTTTTCTAAATAATATTATCACTATGGGAGCCTTTGCACTACGATTAAAACTGGGAGTGGTAACACTTTACACAGTACATTTCTTTGCAATTTTCTCAAAAAATGGCATCAGAATCCTAAGTGTTGAGCAGGAAATTAATATAACAAAGGTGAAATAAATAGTTGGAAAAAAATAAGTATACAGACAATAGAATTGTTTTTCTCTCACTCGCTGATAAAATGAGCATTTTAAAGATGTTTTCTGAAAATCATGAGAAATTTTTATTTCTGGAGGTTTTCTACATTGTTGGTAAAAATGGTGCCTAAAAATATGCATGTATATTTAACCTAAGATGGAAGGGAGTGTGCGACACTCATTTTTCTTATTTAATATATTACAGAATTCATGAACATTATACAACAAATGCTTCTTTTCTGCCATCAAAAAAGTCTATAATAGAGATGGGATAGAAAAACAGTTACATTGTGATTATAAGTTACTTTACATCTTGATTCCATATATTTTAAATAGGACTACCAAGTCTGGTGTTATATCTTATATATTTTGATATATTGATAACAGCTGTATGGGAAGAGAAAGAGCAATCTTTCAATAACATTTGAGGACTTTTAATTGAGGAAATTTTTTTGACAAAAAAAAAATACCGTATGCTAGTTCTAGATAAAAGCTTACACCAATTAGTCTCAATTACAGAAATTCTAAGGAATAAAAACCAACCATTTGATGGCTTAATATAAATATAACAGCTTTCCTTTCTCTCCAAACTGCATTGCTGTAATATTGACATTTTTATGTAGCTATTTTAAAGAAATGATCAAGGATATGATTTCTTCTTTATTTTCATTCTACAGTTTTTTCTTTTTTTGCTTTTTAAGATTGTTCATTACATTAACCACTTTTTAAAAAGTTGAAGTACTATGGATAACAAGAAGCATCACTGGGTGACTTGGAAATGTTATGGGGGATCCCGAGCCGTGGCTGGGCTGTATTGACTTAGTCACAAGGCACCTAACACACAGTAACCTTTTTACGATAAGAAGTTGAAAAGCTTCTCCTGTGGAGTTGATGTTGAAACTTTTAGCCCAATCAGTGTTTAGTTGGCAGCTCACAGAAATGGTGGTAAACCTCGTCTACACCAACATTTTAGATAATAAAATATTAAGTCATTTCTTGAAATATAACAAGATTTCAGTTGCAGATTTAATGTGGCAAGATAATATTTTATACTGTTTTTATTAGCAGTATAACAAATGGCAAGTAATAAATTCAGATATAGTGCAGCCAGACTCAGGCTGTCAGAAGTACTGGGTGGCTTTGTCTGGTTATTAGAGTGCAAAACCAGTAGGTAGAATTCATAGAGAAAATCTTTTTGTTCCTGCCAGCAAATGACAAATATTTTAGGGTATTATTTTACAGTTCTTTCCTCTGTGATATTATTACCACTCATATAAAACACATTTTCCAGGATGTTCAATTATGACATAATATGCATGTAAATTACTCTTAATTTCTATAGAAATTGAACATTTTCTAATATCCTTCTATGCCACTATTGAACTATAGACTCCCTGAAGGGAGAAGCACAATATTATACCACTTCCTATTTTTCACGGTACCTAGAAAAATGTTAGGTAATCATATTTATTGACTAGCATATACTTGGTATTCAATAAACACTTGCTCAAAGAATGTGAGGCAGAGAGCTGCTAAGAATGGTGGAGTCAGAAGTGGATTTGAATTCTGGAAATGCCACTTACTAGTTTTGTATGTTTGAGCAAGTTAATTCATTTCAAGCATGGTGTCAAAATAATTCAATGGAAAAAACCAAAATATTTTCAATAAATAGTGCTAGAACAACTGGATATCCATTTGGAAAAAAAATGAAACTTGATCCCTACTTTACACCATATACCAAATTTAATTTGAAATGAATCATAGACCTAAATATAAATGCTAATACTATAAAGATTCCAGAAGAAAATATAAATAAACAAAGATTTCTGACCGAGGTCACAGAAAGCACTAACTATAAGTGAAAAATTATGACAAGTTGGACTTCATTAAAATTAAAGTCTTCTGACCATCAAGAGACACTAATAACAAAACGAAAAGACAAGACATAAACTGGGATAATATATTGTCAAATATATATTTAACAAAGGACTTATATCCAGAATATATGAAAAACCATGAACTCAACAATAAAAGACAAACAACACAATGAAAAGTGAGCAAATTATTTGAAAATACTTCACAAAACACTATATATATATATATATATACACATATATATCCATGCTATTAGTTCTGTTTCTCTGAAAACTTTGACTAATCCACCATTGATATAACAACACGGATGCACCATGCAGGTAAAAGTAACTGGACACAAAAAAGTAATCCCATTTTTATAAAGTCTGTATAGCCAGTGAGAGTGAGAGTTATCTTTACCACTTTGAAAACAAGATAATGTCCCTGCCATACTTTTTTTTTGAGAGGGAATTCCAACGAAGATGTTATTATTCTAATGGATGAGAGGCTTCCCAGCAGAAGTCTAGTGTGATTCTACACATAGCAATAATTTTCTACTTGCTTTGTATTCAGGGTTTGCAGCTTTATTGGGCCATGCGATCTGTTCACAACATTTAATTACACATGACTTGTACTTGAAAGAGGCCATTTTCTGGCTGGAGCCAGGGCTTGATCATATGACCTAGGTTTACTTAACTGGATTGATTCCCTTGAATGCTGAAACTTCAAGCAATCAATAAAAGATACAAGAACAGAAAGAAACTATTCTGGGGGTAGGGGTGGAGAGAGAAGAGTGCAGCATATCAGCCAAGTGTGTTAATGGCAGCAGCTCTAGCAGCATCAGCCTCAACTGATTCTTCCTATGTTAGTCCTTGGCTTTCCTTTTCATACCTTTGTTTCTTCCTATCTCCTAAGCCTGGTTATCTAGTTTTCCCATAATTCATTGTCCTACCCCCTAGCCTTCTAACAAATGCCTTTTCTACTCAAGTTAGCCAGAGCCCGTTTCTGCTGTTTGCAACTAAGGATCCTGATTGTGCACTTATATAAACCTCTATACAGTTGAGCATATAAGTCTTAAGCATTACTCTAATTGACTGGACATGGATAATTCTCAAATCTCTATGCACAGCAATTTGTAATGTTCCTTTGGTTTGCTTATAACTACAGTTGGCTAATCTAACTGCTCTGACAGTGCCTCTCCCTGTGTTACCACGTCCATCTGCATGAGAATCCGGCTGGAGGGAAGGAAGGTCCTTGCTGCACAGGCTTACTCCTGGGTCCCACAACAGTTTGCGTTATCCAGATTTTTAACAAGTACCCAGGTGCCTGTCAAAGGTTGAGATACACTGCAATATGTGTGGATTTACTAGCTTTGATCTCAAAGTGAGTTGTTTTCCAATAATTTTATCAGATTCTTAGTACAGATATGAATAGGAACCTTGTTTTTTAATCCACCCAGAAAATGTGCTATTTGAGAATGGCCCAACTACCTTGATTGCATTGGATTAGCATTTGTGAAGAAAGGAATATAAATAATTTAAGGTCTTAAAACAACTGGTTAAGGGTTAGGGGATAGCAAGAGAGTGGACTACTCATTGCCTGAATCACTCTCTTAATGAGTCAGTTTCATTCAGAGATGGAAACCAGCTGTTTTCCATCTCC
Organism: Equus quagga; assembly: GCF_021613505.1. Lineage (NCBI taxonomy): Eukaryota > Metazoa > Chordata > Mammalia > Perissodactyla > Equidae > Equus > Equus quagga. The sequence continues at coordinate 117,623,323 of NC_060273.1, read as the reverse complement.
ACTGAAGCTGGTCAGAGTAAACACAAGTGGACTGTTCTTGGAATAAATGTTAGAAGTTGCGGATAAGGTGGGTAGAGGAAATGGCTTCCCCAAATATCTTTCCATATGGGAAAGAATACTAGGATGGATGACCGAGGCACACTTCTGACTAAACAACAATGAACTGGCTTAAATTATCTACTCAGTTTCCTTTAAGCCCTTGGAGCCTGGAATTCAGGATCTCAGAGGAACATCCAACTTCTTAACAGCCAAGGAAACTATATTAAGGGACACATTTACCACTAAATTGTTACTGAATTTAAAGGAAGCTGATGAATGGCTGGCAAAAGGAGGCTGTCTCTTGAAGTTCTGAAAGCAAAACCAGCTAAGAGGGTCAGCAGATCTCTAATTATAATGGAGCAGTTAACACCACTATAATTAAGCTGTATCAGCATTTCCATCACAAACTAATGTATTTCATGGGTTGAAACTCAGTGTAAAGATTGAATCTGAGCTGAAAATTGGCATATAAGGCTCAAGAGCTCAGCAGGGGAGGGGGCAAAGAAGGAAGATTTTTAAAAATTTATTTACCGAACTGTCAAATGCAAAATATAGCCATTAAGATCTGTTGAGGCAATAATAAATAATACATTCTCTCAAAATTAGTATGCATAGCAACCCTGGGTGCAATCGCCACGGTGAAAGAGAGCATTTAGGTTACACAGATTGGAAAACAAACAAAACCCCAACTTGAACTGAAGGATGAATTTTTAATTCTGTGAGTAGTGTCTATTTTAGAGAGAATATTTAGATGTTGCTAAAAACATATTTAGTGTTCTTAAATATTTATTTGCCCAAGAAATTTAGATGACTTCAATGAAGCTGCAAAACATACACCAGCACAGTGGGGTTAGTTACAAAGGCTGTTATATCACTTTTTTTCCTTCAGACTCCTTTGATAGATAACTTTAATCTAAGTTCTCTCATTTCTATGAATGTTAGCACTTTTTTAAACATGACGGTCTGTATGTTTGTTAATAATCATATAATGACTGACTGTGATATGTAAATCTTTATTTTATATGTATTCCATTTTTGCACCCTAAAAGGTGCCACTATAACTCATCAAGGAAAATAAGAAGACATTAAGGACCTACTACGCCTCAGACACACATCTAGGGGCTCATTTTCATCTTTATAATGATTATACTCTGATTTATCTTTATTTTTTGTTATATTTACATTAAAATATAATTGACTTTTTAATTTTATTTTATAAACTTATTTTATAATAATTTTATTGCTTTAATTTATATTACTTTGTGATTTTTTTTCATTTTTATTTTGCACTGCAGGAACTCAAAGCTCTTTGTTTTTAGAGTGTAGTCACACTATTACTTAAGTTCCAATTTCTCATTCTTATCTAATCTATAAATGTGTATGGTCAAGATTATAAAACCAAGTAAGAAAACCTGGATTGAAAATCCATTTCGGATAACTCTAATATTAAGGAAAATAAATTGAGTATTACGTATATATTGACAAATATCTAGAAGAATAATTACCAAGTTGATAAACATGGTTAGTGACAGGAGACAAGTAGACGAGCACAAAGATTAAGGACAATAATAAAGTGACTTTAAAATTAATTGTTATATTTTACATTTTTATAGGGGTAATGCGTTTTTGTATTGTGTTTTTAAATGTTTAAATAAAATTTGAAAGAAAAACTTGTTCTAGAAAATCTAGCAATTAAGACAATGAATAGAAAATGTGAAATTAAGTTGTGCACATGAACATAATATCATCTGTCCTTTATTTACACCTACATTTATGGTTCAAATGACTTCTTAATATACGTTAACTCATGTTAACATACATGAAAACCTATTACATAGGATAAAAAACGTCCACTGATACAAGAAAAAGTTTCCATAAAGCTATCCAAAAATATTTTGTATCTTGTTTGGACCTTGTCAGTAAACTTCCTCTCAGGTGGATAGTTTATCAGATTTAAGAGAGAAAAGATTGTAGTCAATAATGGATTGGCTGCATCTTGTGATTCTATCCTTTTCTAACCCACCATTTCCCCTCACCTGTGTTCCACACTGTGCTTGAGTCTGCTACTTTCGTCAGACAGTGGTTCCATAGACACTCTTGGGAATGCTGACCTAGGTAGCAGCTTTCACTGCCCGTGAGCCACCAGCAGGAAGAAAGTGACACTTATTAAAAGTCAGCTAAGAAAAAGTGAAAAGTAGATTTCAGAAGCTATGGACTCTGAAGTAGGTCCCAGCCCAGTTGGCCTGAACTGAGCATTAAAAAGATACAAACACCTTCATTTTTGTCTTTCTTGGACTAGAAAGCCAACCAATCACCTTAGCTATTTGTATTATGATTATTGTTGTTATTATTGCTATTTTATATTATAAACTTCCTCGTTCAAAGTCAAATTTGAAAGGGGAAGGGGACGCTGCTTAAAAATCTCGTAATGTATTCAGCTGCCATAATTGATGCCAGTTTGCTCTTTCCAAATTACAATTCCACATGCCTGCTATTTTTGTTCTATCATTTCCCTCGAAGTGAAAGTAGTGGCGGCAGTCATTAAATAATTTATTTCTTTAGCCTTCGTGAAAAATGCTATAATCCAATTTGCAATGTGTTTTGAGAATAAAATGCTATTTATGTGCTTTTAAGAGTAGGAAAAAAGGAGAAAGTGTTAAATTATTTTGCCAAATGATTAGCAAATTTTGGTGAACTGGAATTTTCAAGTACCAATTTTTTAAATTAGAATTCATAGGCTTTTGGAAGAGTACAAATATACCAGCTATATTCCAAAATCCTTAAAAAATTTTTAAAGCAATTTAATAATAAACATTTGTTTATAATAGTCACTATTTTCATCATCTAAACATGGCTTATATGAAGAATTTCCCATGAACAAGTAATCTTATTAAACCGTTGCTCTCATCAGTTAATAATGAAATTATTTTTAAAATTAGTTTATATGAGTTCCTAACCACCTAAGTAATTAAATAATAAAAGACAGAGTAAGGAACTTACAAAAATTATTTAAGAAGATTTGGTAAAATTTCAGATATTTTTAGAAAAATTTTATACCAATATTTTCAACCATCACACTATTCAAGCTTACACATATCTTTGGTTACTATTGTATCATTCACAGATATCACTACTGAGTATCAGAGCCTGATGTTTTCAGAGTTCCTGACGCAATGATGTAACATTCTTCCAAGTGGGCTGATTTTCAACCTGATTGTGGCTCTGGGAGTAAGGTACTAGAATGGGTATCTATTAAGTTTTATTGAGTATTCATAAAAGCTTATAATAACCAGCTGGATCCTGTAAACTGCACGGTGGGTGTTCAACTATATTTACCATCAACTCTGTAAACAATATGTATACTTTCATTTTAGGTTAACTAGTAAAAATCGTTATCCAAAAATTGTGCAATCTTGTTGTTCCAAGCCAAAGTTAAAAAAAGGCACAGGCAGCCAAGGAAACAATGTGTCCTCACTTTTGGGTCTTTCAAGGTGAATAGCTTTGTTTTGGAAGCCCAGAGACTTGAAACTTATTCTCCATTTATGTCTTTCTGCTGACATAAATGAAGACTTCCTGACTTCCATCGAAACCATCTTCTTATAAGAAATGAGAATGGAGACTCCTATCTTTTTAAGTTGTTCAGGCATTTATATAAGATCCACTGCAATACAAGTGCCAAAAGACAAGCAAGTTGTCTAAAAAGAATTTTCAAAATGATAAAATCATGACTCTCATCAAATGCTAATTGAAAACGTGTCAAAGATTTTATTGTTTAACTCATTAATTGAGGGAATCAGTAACATGTTACAACCTGTTGGAATGAGAATTTGCCTTAGAGAGATTTACTACTACTGGACAATGTTCATTTGCATTTTCATGAAAAGAATGAGTTATATTATCAGTTTTCTACATTTCCATTTTTTTTTACTATATGTCAAAGACAATTAGAAATGCACAAGTATATATAATCAGATAGTCCCCAGAGACCCCAGTAGCCAAGGTGAGCATTTCATTGAAGGGATAACCAGTAATGTCTTTTGTCCTTTTCTAAGTCTGACAATTTTTCTTGACAACTTTGTCTATTTTCTTCACTGCCTATATTCCCAGTGCCCAAAACTGTGCTTTGCTCTTTGTGATTAATAAATATTTATTGAACGAATAGGTGAAAGAATTCAAAGAAACTGGATGACACCTTTCCAAAACAAATTTAAGAAAACCCAAACAAACAAGCACAGAAGACTTCTTCTTTGAGAATTAGAACGTTCGAGTTATTTTAGTAATCAAATACATCTCTCTTACATATCGTGTGTCTTAATGACATAATTATAATATAAATGTATATTTTAGAATAAGTAATGAAAGAGTTTGGCTTATTAGGCAATTGCTTTATTATCTAAAGGTTTTGACTGATGAAATCCCTTCAAGCCCCTGGTTTCTGTTACACTGACCACAATATTCCTGGTCAGAAATTAATCACCTTTGCCCATCTGCCACTTTGCTTCCTCTGAGTCATAGAGCCATAGAGGTGAAACGCAGTCCTATTGTTTCAAATGGGCATTTTTCTTTCCCAAAGTTCATACAATTTTGCATTGAACTTTCAGTTCTCAATTAGAGAAAAACAGAGAAAGAAGAGCAAGAGGAGAAGAAGAGAAATTAGGGGGAAATGAAGGCTTATTAAGTAAGGTTTAATCAGAAAGCCTCTCTGTACTTCTCCCTTGAATTCTCATCTGGAGATAACAACATTTTGGAGACTAAACTACCTTTTTCTCAGTATAGGATCAGTTGAAGTTCTTTTCTTATGCACTTGACAAAGTTAGTTTGGGGTGAATTTTATAAACTGCAAATTAACCAAATAAGAGAATACAGACAGAATACACAGTTGACATCAAGCAGCTACTTAGGGACAAGTTCAAGTGAATGTGATCCAAGTGAGTACACGAAGGTTGGGTTTTGAAGTTGAATTTGAAAATTCATCTGTTTGAATAATTTTTAAAGTATGCAAAGATAATGCTTTGTGATTGGCTGTTTCCGTATGAGGGATGTTCTAATTTTCAGGATTTTTTGTTGCTGATCCAAAAGTATCGTCTCAATCTATCTATGGTAAAGGGTAGTGATATTATTTTTGAGAAGAAAATCCTCCAAGGATGTCATATGTTTAAGGTAGATTTTCTCAGAGAGATATGATATACAATATCTTTAAAAGTGCTGTATAATGATCATTATTCACTGAGTGTCTTATACAGTACATTGTGGAGATGGAGATTTAAATACAATTAATTACTATTAATTCAGATTCATTAAATAATTAAGAGTTGCTGTATGATAACAGTAGATATAATTGTTCAAAAGTAAATCTTTCCTTAATACAGATAAATAAATTTTTGAACAGTATCTTTACATGTGGGAGATGAAATAGAAAATTTTGACATGATATCAAGATGATTCCATGGTTCTCTTTTTTGTAAAATATTACAAACAACTTTTACATTTTGGTCATCAGGAGTACTTAGTATTCACAATAAAACATCAAACAACCTTGTGAAGAGACAAAGAAAAGACTGTAAGGGAAGTCTTTTACACATTGATTTTTATAAAAGCATTTTCCTGTAGAATTGATAGATGCACAAAGGAATAGCGGACAATTGATTTTAGACTATGAAAAGGGAGTTTATGAAGAGTGCAGTCTCCAGCTGCAGTATATCAATACTCCTTTGGGCATTTTGCAGGGGTTTAGATGTTAAATAAAATTTTTCGGAATTTTGAGTTAATCAATGTCTGTGTGAATGTATTACATTCTATTATTTATGCAATCGTAACTGTAACTTGAACTTTGAATTGTTAGATGTAGAAAGTTGGATTTGGGGAAAGAATGAAGAATATGTATTTTATTCAGACTCTTCAGGGGGCACTTGAGATATCACATATCCTTTAAAATAATTTTTGAGATATGGATATAATTTAATGAATATACTAAAACTACTGTATTATATCTATAATGTTTGGAATAAATTATTTGAATTATATTACTTAAAATTTAATGTAAGTGTATACTACCCCATTTACAAATTTTTAAATAATAAAACTATTTTAAGGCCAGCCCTGTGGCCGAGTGGTTAAGTTCGTGCACTCTGCTTCGGTGGCCCAGGGTTTCCCTGGTTCCGATCCTGGGTGCGAACATGGCACCACTCATCAGGCCATGCTGAGGCAGCATCCCGCATAGCACAACCAGAAGGACCTGCAACTAGAATATGCAACTATGTACTGGGGTGCTTTGGAGAGAAGAAAGAAAAGATTGGCAACAGATGTCAGAGCAGGTGCCAATCTTAAAAAAATTAAACTATTTTTGTCTCCCATTTGAAAAAAATAAAACAATCTTCTTCCAAGTTTTACAAACTTACTATACTCACTTATTAATTCCAGGAGGTTCTTTTCTTGTCAATTGTTTTGGATTTTTAACATTGACAATCATATCATCTGTGAACACAGACAGTTTTGTTTCTTCCTTCCCAATCTGTGCACTTGTTAATTTCCTTTTCTTGTCTTACTGCATTAGCTAGGTTTCCCAGTACAACGTTCTGTAGGAATGGTGAGAAGAAATATCCTTACCTTGTTCCTGATCTTAGGGGGAAATCATCTTGCATTTCACCGTTAAATATGATATTATCTATAAGTTTTTGGAGATGTTCTTTATGAATTTGAGGAAGTTCCCCTCTATTCGTAGTTTGCTAGGAAGTTTTAATCATGTATTGGTGTTGAATTTTGTCAAATGATTTTGCCGCATCTATTGACACAATCATATGATTTTTCTTCTTTAGCCTGTTAATGTGATGAATTGCATTAATTCATTTTCTACCATTGAACCAGCCTTGCATACTTGGAACAAATCCCATTTGTCTGTGGTGTGTAATCCTTTCTATACATTGTTTGATTCAGTTGCTCATGTTTTGTTGAGGATTTTTACATCTATGTTCATGAGAGATATTGGTTTGTAATTTGTCTTTCATGTAATGCCTTTACGTGGTTTTGGTATTAGGGTAAGTTTGGCTTCATAGAATGAATTAGGAAGTTTCCCCTCTGCCTCTATTTTCTGGAAGAGATTGTGGAGAATTCATGTCATTTCTTCCTTAAATGCTTTGTTGAAGTCAGCAATGAAACTATATCAGCCTGTTGCTTTCTATTTTAGGTTAATAGTAGAGACCTATTCAGATTATCAATTTCTCCACTTGTGAGTTTTGATAGATTGCATCTTTCATGAAATTAGTCCATTTCATGTGTTATCAAATTGATGGGCATAGAGTTTTTTCCCCCAGCTTTATTGAAGTATAATTAACAAAATTGTAATATATTTAAAGTGTACAATGTAATGATTTGATATCCACATACATTATTAAATGACAACCACAACCAAGTTAATTAACATATCCGTCACCTCACCGAGGTTTTTTTTGGTGAAAATGCTTAAGATCTACTCTTTTAGCAAATTTCAAGTATATAATACAGTACTGTTATCATGCTGTACACTAGATCCTCAGAATTTGTTGGTCTTATAATTGAAAGTTGTACCCTTTGAATGATATCTACCCATTTTTCCTGACCCCAGTCCTGGAAACCACCATTCTACTCTCTGTTTCTATGAGTTTGACTTTTTTTTTTTAAGATTCACAAATAACCGATACTATACAATACTTGTCTTTCTCTGTCTGGCTTGTTTCACTTAGCATAATGTCCTCCAGTTTCATTCATGTTGTCACAAATGGCAGAATTTCCTTCTCTTTCTAAAGCTAAGTAATATTCCATTATATAAATACACATTTTGCTGTTTATATTTTATATGTTTATGTTATGTATATATGTTTATATGTTATATTTATGTTTATATTATATATATTTGTATTATATATCCATGCTGTTTTCCATAATAGTTGTACCAATTTACATTCCCACCAAAATGTATGAGTTCCCTCCTCTCCATGTCCCTACCAACACTTGTCACCTCTTGTTTTTCTGTTAATTGACATCCTAACAAGTGTAAGGTGACATCTCATTGTGGTTTTGATTTGCATTTTCTTGATGATTAGTGATGTTGAGCACCTTTTCAGATACCTCTCAGTCATTTGTACGTCTTTTTTGTGTAAATATCTATTTGGATCTTTTGCTCATTTTTTAATTGTTTTTTTTGGGGATTTTTTTGCTATTGAGTTCTAAAACTTCCTTATATATGTTGGATATTAACCTCTTATCAGATATATAGGTTTGCAAATATTTTCTCTCATTCTGTAGGTTGATTTTCATTTTGCTGATTTGTGTTTGCATGCAGAAATTTTTCAGTTTGATGTAGTCTCATCTGTCTATTTTTCTTTTTGTTGCCTGTGTCTTTGATGTCCAAAAAATCATTGCCCAGAGCAATGTCAAGAAGCTTTTTCCTTATGTTTTCTTCTAAGAGTTTTATGGTATTATCTTACATATAAATCTTTATTCAATTTTGAGTTGATTTCTGTATATAGAGTGAGATAGGGGTCCAACTCATTCTTCTGAATGTAGATATCCAGTTTTTCAAGCACCAGTTATAGAAGAGATGGTCTTTTCCCCATTGTGTGTTCTTGGCAATTTTGTCAGAGTTCATTTGACCATAAATGCATAGATTTACTTCTGGGCTCTCTATTTCATTCCATTGATTTCTGTGTCAGTTCTTATGCCAGTACTATACAGCTTTATAATATATTTGAAATCAGGAAGTTTGATGCACCCAGGTTTGCTTATCGTACTCAAGATTGTATCAGCTATTTGAGGTTTTTTGTGTTCCATACAAATTTTAGAATTTTTTTCTTTATTTCTGTGAAAATGCCGTTGAAATTTTGATAGGGATTACATTGAATCTGTAGATGGCTTTGGGCAATATGGACATTTTAACAATATTAATTCTTCCAATAAATGAACATGAGATATCTTTCCTCTTCTTTTCGTTTTCTTTAATTTCTTTCATCAATGTTTTACAGTTTTCAGTATGCAGATCTTTCACCTCCTTAATTAAATTTATTCCTAAGTATTTTATTCTTTTTATGCTATTATAAAATGGGATTGATTTATTAATTTCTTTTTCTGATAGTTTGTTGATATTGTATAGAAATGCACTGATTTTTGTATAATGATTTTGTATCTTGCAACTTTATTGAATTTATTTGTCAGTCTAACAGTTTTTTAGTGGAATCTTTAGGGTTTTCTATCTATAAGATCATGTCATCCACAAACAAACACAATTTTACTACTTTCTTTCTGATTTGGATGACTTTTATTTCTTTTTCTTACATACTTGCTCTGGCTAAGACTTCCAGTACTGTGTTAAGTAAAAGTGACAAGAATGGGCATCCTTGTTTGGTTCCTGATCTTAGAGGAAAAGCTTTCAACTTTTCACACTGAATATCAAAATGTTATCTGTGGGATTAGTCATATACAGCCCCAATTATGTTGAGTTACATTCCTTCTATATCTAATTATTGAGAGTTTTAATCATGAAAGGATGTTGAGTTTTGTCAAATGCTTTTTCTGCAGCTATTGAGATGATTATACAATTTTTATCCTTCATCTTGTTAATGTGGTATATCACACTGATTTTTCACATGTTGAACCATCCTTATATCCCAAGGCTAAATCCGACATGATCATGGTGTATGATCCTGTTAATGTGATATTGAATTTGGTTTGTTAATATTTGTTGGGAATTTCTTCATCTGTGTTCATCAGGGATATTTGACTGTGAGTTTCTTTTTTTGCAGTGTCCTTGTCTGGCTTTGGTATCAGGGCAATTTTGGCCTTGTAAAATGAGTTTGGAAGTGTTTCCTCCTCTTTAATTTTTTGGAAGAATTTGAGAAGGTTTGGTATTATTTCTTCTTTAAATATTTGGTAGACTTCACTAGTGAAGGCATCTAGTCTTGAACTTTGCTTTTGGGAGGTTTTTGATTACTGATTCAATCTCCCTACTAGTAAATGGCATATTCAGATTTTCTGTTTCTTCATGATTCAGTCTTGGTACATTGTCCCTTTCTAGTAATTTATCCATTTCTTCTAGGTTATCCAATTTGTTGGCATAGAATTATTCATAGTAATCTCATAATCATTTTGTATTACTTTGGTATCACTTGTGATGTTTCTTCTTTCATTTCTGATTTTACTTATTTGAGTCTTTTCTTTTTTTCTCAGTTATTGTAGCTAAAGATTTGTCAATTTTGTTTATGTTTTCAAAAAGCCAATTCTTACTTTTCTTTACCTTTTCTATTATCGTTCTAGTCTCTGTTTCATTTATGTCTGCTTTGATCTTATTTCCTTTCTTCTAGAACTTTGGTCTTAGTTTGTTCTTCTTTTTCTAGTTCCTTGGGGTGTAAAATTAGATCGTTTATTTGAAATTTTTATTTTTCTTAAAGTAAGCATTTATCTCTATAAATTTTTGTTTTAGAAGTGCTTTCACTGCATTTCATAGTTTTGGTATGTTGTAGTTCCACTCTGATTTGTCTCAAGATATTTTTTTATTTCTTCTTTGACCCATTGGTTGTTAAGGAACGTATTGACTGATCTCCACATATTTGTAAATTTTTCAGTTTTCCTTCTGTTATTGATTTCTAGTTTTATATCATTGTGGTTAGAAAAGATATTTGATATGATTTCAATCTTTTTAAAATTAAGACTTGTTTTGTGGCATAACCTATGATCTATCCTGGGGAATATTCTGCATGAACTTAAGAAGGATATGAATTCTGCTACTGTTGGATAGAATGTTCTGTGTATGTCTAGTAGGTCTGTTTGGTCTAATGTGTGGTTCAAATCCTTTGTTTCCTTATTGATTGTTCTTCTGGATGGTCTATCATTGTTGAAAGTTGGATATTGAAGTTCCCTACTATTATTGTATTACTGTCTATTTGACCCTTCCAATCTGTTAGTATTTGCTTTATATATTTAGGTACTCTGATGTTGAGTGCCTAAATATTTGCAATTGTTACATCCTCCTAATAAACTAACCCCTTTATCATTATATAATTATCCTTATATAATGAGATTCTGTTATTGTCTTGTTACAGTGTTTGACTTAAAAATCTGTATTGTCCAATATAAATGTAGCTACCCTGTTCTCTTTCGATTTCCCTTTGCATGAAACATCTTTTTCCATCTCTTTACCTTCAGCTTATGTGTGTATTTAAAGCTGAAGTGAGTGTCTTGTAGGCAGCATATAGATAGGTCTTTTATTTTTTTTAATCCATTCAGCCACTCTATGTTTTTTGATGGAAGAATGTAATTTACTTAAATTTAAAATGATTATTGATAGATAAGTACTTAGTGTTACCATTTTATTAATTGTTTTCTGGGTATTTTGTAGATCCTTTCTTCCTTCCTTTCTTTCTTTTCTCTGTCTTTCTTTATAATTTGATGATTTACTGCTTTGATTTCTTTCTCCGTATCTTTTGTGTATCTACTATAGATTTCTGCTTGGTAGTTACTATGAGACTTACATAAAACGTCTTATAGTTAAAACAATCTATTTTAAGCTGATAACTTCAAATGCCTACAAAAGCTCTACACATTTATTTGATGTAATTTGTTGTTCTTATTGTTTATTTATTTATTTAAAATATCTTGGGATATTCAGTTTTACCAGTAGTAGATATCTGGAAGAGCATTTCACGGATGAATATTTTGCACACACCTTCTCCAGTCACTCTTATTTCTATCAGCTATGTATTCTTCTTCTGTTTCATTCTTTTTACTCTCTTTTCTTGTCTTCCCACAATTTCTTTCTAAATATTTTCTCTTCTAAATATACCTTATCTTTTTCCTTATATTTCAGACTTTTTTATGTGGAATATGACTACTGATTCCCAGATTTGCTGCATACACATGCTCAGACACGTTAAATACCATCTTCAAGTATACGAAGGTCCATTATACTAACAATACTAACTTCATGGGCTTACAGAGACCATAGAAAATTATTTTTAAAACTTTTTCCTGTCATGTATAATTAATTTTAATACAAAATTTCCAAATTGTAGTCAAAAGTAGAGATCATTTATTGAAATTCCTTTTTATTGATGAGGAAATTGAGGTCCTAGGCTACATAATTTTAGTAACAGCCGCAGTATGCACTGCTCTTAACTATTTCTTGTAGTATTATCCCCATTTTACAGATGTGAAAAAGGAAGCACCAGTGGTGAATCAGAGAATTGAACCCATGAAATCTGTCTCTCAATTCTGCGCTCTAAACGCTGTGCAATACTGCATATCTTCAAATTTTTGTTCAAGTGTTCTTTCTCTGGCACTTAACTGCATCTTATATCACACTGTAGGGGAGGAGGACATTTCCTCTTCCCAAATGGGGGTTCGTCTGGCCGGAGAACGAATTAAATTCACATGAGACAGAATAGCAAGAGAAAATTAAACAAAGCTTTATGAGGAACCATGGCCCGGGGCCTTTCTTCCCGAAGGAAGAAAGGGCACCCAAGAAGTGGGGTGCACAGAGTGGTTATATACCCCCAAACAGGGTGTTTCACATATGATTGAAATGTCCCTTTTACAATAGTCACAAGGCTGCTCTGTCAGCACAGCGCTTGATGGAAACAACAGATAGGTCTGCTGTCCCAGTGAACACTGCGGGGTGGCAGGTGTGTTGCCTCGGCCTGGGGGGGGGGTGGTCACAGATGAGCGCCTCAATTAGTTCCCAGCCTAAAGAAAGATGCTTAATCTTTAAGGAGATGCCAACGTTGGGAGGGGGAGGGAAGTCAGTTACAGGAGGTTACCAGACTAGCACAATAAAATGCAGATTTTAAGTCCTTGCCTTTGGTATTGATTAAGACCTTTTAGAGAAACGGTCATCTCCTTTCTTCTTCCTGGTACAGAGAGGGAGGCAGCTTTTACAGATAGAGATTTACCTTACAAATGTAAATGTGTCCTAAGGAAGGGCAAGTTCCATTCCTCAGAGCCTCCTTCCCTGTCCCAGTTTATCAAAAGCAATCAGCCTCAAATAATCCTGATGCCAAAGAGACATATCTTGGGGTGGCCAATTCCAGGTCCCCACAACACCTTATCAGGAAAACAGAAAAATAAAATTAATTTTTTGAATGGGATGTTGATTACATAGAGGTTTTATTCCCCTCCTATCTGGGAAATATAATCATTATTTATAAAACTCAGGTGAGGTGCAGCCAGCCCAGGAACACATAAAGACTATTCCTGAAAGGAATCTTTAACTAAGGTCTTTATGTAACAGACCATTCACGGGAAGGACAGGCCCAACTTTCTAGAAAGAAAGCAATATTTACTTAACTATTTATCTTAAATATACGTAAGAAAATTATGAGAATTAACTCTGAAGCTAAATATGAGGTTAGTTCCTCCTTATCAGAGAAATTATGGAACCAATTACTTTTTGCTTTTTCCAAGTATTACAGAGCTTACAAATGTTGCACATTGTATGTATGACAAAGGGTCACCTTTTTCCAGGCCCTCATTACATATGTTTAAATTAAATAATATTTATGCCAGTTCAATTGATCAAGTGAAATTGACAACTAAATTTTTACCAGGCAACTTTGACAGAAGTTCTCCCAGCTAAAACTTTTTTTTTAAATCACTTATTAACATAGGATTAGTTTGGCTCACTAAATTTGCCCTTGCCCTCTGTGTTCTCTTTCTCCATTACACTGCATTCCTTCATGCTGTGGCAATGGGAATTATTCATTCCCATTAATAGGAAGAGTCAATTCCTTATTCTTATTTAGATCCTAGACATTCCTGAGAATGTCTTAAGCATTGCTCTTGGCATTTTCACATTATCATGCAAGCTGTCTCTCCACTTCTTTACACCAAACAGTAGCTCAGGGATTCCTGCTCAACAATCTCACATCTAATAGTTCATAAGCTTGAATCAACGGTAAGTTCATATTATACTCATTCTGAATAAAATGTTCAGGGGAAAGAAAGTACATCCGGTATAGAAGCAAGATAATAAAGGAAAAACATATTTTTTTATCTTTTGTGATTGACGAAATTTTAACATTTATACATTGAAATGCCAATTGCATTAGTATTTGGTTCTTTAAGTCATGAATTTATTTATACTTGATTTTTTTTTGCAAAGGAATTCTATAATTTTAAAAGTATTTTTCTTATCAGTTTAACATCAAACATGGAGAATTATGAATCTTTAAAGCTTAAACACCATTATTATGAATTATCCTTTTTATTATTTTCTGTTGATGGATCCTGTGTTTAAAACCATCTTTGCCTATCATCCTGTATAGTTAATATTTTTACATACTTTAAAAATTAAATATTGTATAACCACCAATAAAATCTTTTAAGCATTATGAAAAATAGTGTCATAATAGTGAGCTGATATAATTTCAGTCAAAATCAAGGAAGCTAATGTTTTAGTTTGCTGTGTAGTCCTATCTCTGATTTCCATTAAATATTTTAATAATCTTGACAAGAACTTGAAGACCTCAGGTCCTAATTTCATCTTTCATAGACACCTGAAATCCCAGATTGAAGCCACTGTTATAAAGGAAGTTTTATTTATTTTTCTGTTCTCATGATACCCTCTCTCATTTGAAAAGCATAAAAGATTTCCACTTTTTTTTTTAATCAAAGAAGTTGTGTAAGTACTTGCTCAATTCCAGTTAACATGAAATATCTAATTTTTTGAGTTCTTTCTTTTGGTGTTTTTAATGTCTCTGAATTCAAATGAACAAGATTTAACTACATGGCTCTAAATAGATAACAAAGCATTTGAGCAAAATGAAAGTATGAAGGATTTTACATCCTTAGGCCAGTGCCTATCTATCGGAGCATGTTGGGTCCCTGGTGTGGCACAAAAACACTTGATTTCACTCTTGCTTCAGAAAGAAATACCTCTGTATAAATGGTCCATGTAGCAATTTGATCATTTACAATTGAGGGGACACTATAACCCAGAGTAATACACCCGAGAGAGTCATGGTTTCCACCAAAAAAATCACAATAGGCTTGTGCGGTAGTTTCAGGCACCAGAGGGAACAACCTCTTCACAGAGAAAATCCTTAAAAGGAAGTAGCATGTTCCGCGAAGAACAAAACGTCTCCTTAGAATGAACAAGTTAGTTGGTTCTGATAAAAGCACACTTTCCTCCAAAAACAGTGGCTACCTGACCTATTTCCCCTTCTCTTTGTCCTAAATCTTCACCTTGACATACAATGACATTGTGAGAAATATTTCAGAAATTTTATAATAGAAAACTATCCATTGGGCTAAACTATATTCTACTTTAAAGGAAAAGACAGAGTTCTACTGTAGAAGATATATAGGCTAGGCCAAAAACACATAAGCAGTTTCATCTCCGTGTGTGTGTGTGTGTGTGGTAGTTGAAACACACCAAAAGAGACAGCAGAAGAACTTGAGGAAGTGCAGCTCCGACATCTTGAAATGAATGGTAATCTACAGAAGCCTACAGCCAAAGGTGAAGAAGACTTAGTGGGAATATTTCTGGGAGTTCAAGTGGCACTCAAGTGTCAGTAGCAAGTTTTTCTGTATGGAAGTAGCCAGACAGTAGATAAATAATCAGGATATATCAAACAAAATTAAATGTAAATCCAATATGTGGACCATGTCAGGAAATTCCAGTTCGGATTGTGTACAGGTATTCCTTCATTTGCTGAATAATTTGTGGGGCCAAATTGCCTGCAAAGTAAATTTCAGAGTGGTGTTCTGAAGTAGCAGAGAAGATTTAAGATTTGGCATTCTATTGATTTGGATATTAATTCCAACAATTGCACTCCTGACAGCTATGTGAATTTGGATAACTTATTTGCTAACTCAAGCCTCAGGTTCCTTATCTGTAAAAATGGGCAGGTAAAATCTTTTCAGGTTTCAAGGAGTGTCACATAAAAAAATACATGAAATACATATGTATGGGCCCTAACACATAGGAACTTGGTTAATGCAATTTTTCTTCTTTCCTTTCTCTAATTTCTTCCCACATAAATTCTAATTTATTGTTGATAGCCAAATAAAATTAGAGAGATGTATCTATGGGAAATTCCTTCAGTAAATGAACTTTTTAAAAAGACAAGATCAGAGTAACACCCAATATTCTGTATTTATCATGGAGCTGGACTTGTACCTCTTTACTGACTAGAGGATTTCAAATCTTCTAGAGAAATTTGAAACTGTCATCACAGGTGATTCTCAACATCCAGTCAATTCCATAACAAAATTATCCCTCTTGATTGGTATGCCTATAGGGAATGTTGCATTGCAAAATATTATGAGGCTGTATCCAGACTTAATAGAAAAAGAGTGTCGATTAATTACAATATTTCGTATATTCTAGAACTGATACTTTTTCTTCTCTGGAATTGAGGTGTGTCTTATAATCAATGACATGTCGCAGTCTAATTGGCAATATTCTTTATTTTTTAATCAAACATAATATAATGATGTGTCTTATAATTAATGGCATCTTAGAGTCAATGAAACAGGGCAGCAACATCTGCCATAGGCACAGAAGAGACAATGTAGACCAGACATTTATTTTTACTCAATATTTGAAAGAAATCTTCCCTGGGTCTTTAAACTATTTGCAGAAGGCACAGGTTTACTGTCAAGAAATTTGTTTTTTTTCTTACCTGCAGATACTTTGTGCATTTATATATGACTTTATAACCTACAAGTCATTAAAGCATATATTCATAATGTATATCCTGGAAAAAAGTGCTAAGGTGTGAAGTGTGATCCTGCTAAATTAGGTTAAATTAAAATGAGTTAAATCAGTTATTTTAAAGAATCATTAAAACCATGACTGGTGCCCTGTTGTCTATATATCTAATATATTTATTGGTATATATGATTATAATTATATACAATTATTTACATTTCTTTATATATTTTATACCTCTAACCATATACACATTGCTTCTAAGAACTTATTTCTTTTTTTAATTTATTTTTTAAATTGCAGTAATATCGGATTATAACATAATATAGTGTTGGGATGTACATTGTAATATATTTCGAATTCTGTGTAGATTTCATAATGTTCACCAAGCAAAAACTAACTATAGTCCATCCCCTCACATGTGAGCCTAACCACCCCTTTTGCCCTCCCCCTCCTTCCCCTATGGTAACCACCAATTCAGTCTCCATTGCTGTGTGTTTGTTTGCCATTGTTTTTATCTTCTACTTATGGGTGAGATCATATGGTATTTGACTTTCTCCCTCTGACTAATTTAACTCAGCATAATACCCTCAAGGACCATCCATGTTGTCACAAATGGCCGGATTTTATCATCTCTTATGGCTGAGTAGTATTCCATTGTGTATAAATATCACATCTTTATCCATTCGTCCCTTGATGGGCACCTAGGTTGCTTCCAAGTCTTGGCTATTGTGCATAATGCTGCAATGAACATAGGGGTGCATGAATCTTTATGCTTTTCCATTTTCAAGTTCTAAGACATTATTTCGAAATTTTAACGTCTTTAGAAGAACTTGTCTTATAATCAAAGACACTTTATAATTGTAATCGGTGGAGATTTTCTTTCTTAGCGGCACCAAAAAATTGTGCATCCTATAATGAATGAAATCTTAGATTTAACATAATGGAATTGAAAGACAGATATAAAGGTAGATAAAAGATAGATTGATTTTTGCATACATAGGTGCCTCTTACTCTACTCTTTTCTTCTCATGAGATAAATTACTCTTCTGGAAAATATATTGTAGAAAAATAGATTACAAACAATAATTACCATTAAGAGCATCTAAATTATGCTATATTTCTATCTAAATGTACAAAAAGTTCAATTAGTATTTTGAACGCATCCTTTTAATTCCAAAAGTACTATGGGGGTCTTGATATTATGGGGTGAGTGAAAGTATAGAGTCAAAAGAATGCAGATGGTGATGACAGTATGGATTATAACTTTATTGACCATTAATATAATTTCCTTTGCACAGAACCTGAGCTTGAGCTCAGAGATGAAGTTCTTTCTGGTGTTAAGAAACTTACTTTTATTTTGAGAAAAATATCATATAAATTATATTCTTTCAACAATGCTTGTGAATTCCATACTTGATTTAATTGAAAATGAATCCATGAACATATTTACAATTTCTTTAAAATATACAACATTTTAAAATAAAAATAAAGACAAATAGATCAAAAAGTTCTGGCATTTTATCCATTATAATTCACTAATTTGAGAATACATTGCATTGGTAAATAATTAGACATGTGAGTAAAGATATAACTATTGAATGTCTTTCCTTTTTTCTTAATATTGAAAAAGTTGGAAAGAAATTCAGAAGTCTCCAGCTACGGTGGTTTAATTAAATACATTATAGTTTATTCATATAATAGAGAATAGAGACTATGCTTATGTTAAAAATGAGGATATTAAAAAATAAATCCATGTATGAACATTAAAATTAGTCAATACCTGTTATGTAATGTTATTAAAACCACTACGCAGTTACCCACGTTTTGGGAAATACAAATGCTTATTATGTTTCTAATGTGTTCAAAAATGTGTACATTTCTGATTTTTCTATAGTGAACATATCTAGTTTTGTATTAATATAAAATAAAACAATTTAAACATAAAATGCACCATAGTCAACAGAACTTAAGAATAAGAGCAGCTAGGAAATATGAACAAAAATTTAAAAACAAAATTTTGTCCTCTCATGCATGTTCTTCCTTAGCTTGTGCAGAGAATGTGCGAGTGCAGCATTTGGCTGATGATTGAGTGTTTAACTTGAGGCAGGCAAGGGGATGCTGGAACCAGCATATGTACAGAAATAGCTCTCTCCACATGTAGACATTCCTTGCACAAACTGCAGAACTTACATGATCAGCATCTCTCTCTCTCTCTCTTCCTTAAATAATGACTCGATTGAACTTTGAAGCCTTCTTTTGCTCATATTGAAAGTCATCCCCAAAAGAAGTTGGTTCAGATTGTATCATTAGTATTTGAACTGGCAGCAGTGACCTGATGTGAGCGCAGGGCCTTCATCCCGACCTTTGATGTGCTGTCAGAAGATAAGTTAAATCCCAGGCTTCTTGGCATCAGGTTTTAATTTGATGTCGTGGAAATGAATTGCATACTCAGTACGAGGACAGATAGTGTCTATTACCGATCTTGTGAAGTGGTTTGAGGCACTGCTTAAGCCAAACGATCAGGAAAAAAATGATAATTTGTCAGCTTCATTACGTGTCTGGTAATTTGCCTCATTCATAATAAGTGTTTAGGACATTTCTGATTGGATGTCAGGCATTTATTGCCTTTGACAGTAGACTCCGTAGCCACGTGTACTGTGGGAAACCATTGGTTAACAGCATATGGGAGCTGTTTCTCCCGCTGCTTGAAGAAATATTTAGCAGTCCTACAGTTTTAGAAACTACGAGACAACAAAGTGTTGAGATGAAAACAAAGAGGATGTGAACTTCTTACAATATTCAGCTCATAAATGTCTTCCACTCTGTCTCTCAATTTTATATATGTATATAAATATATATATGTATATATATATATATATACATATACATACACACACACCTATCAGTGTGTGTGAGTATAATTTTAAAAGAATGCCGTAATATTTTAAAAGTAACAAGAAACCTTGGAAATTGAAATTCAAAGTGGGTTTATCCCGAACAGCAGTGCAAAGCTCTGCTTTTGGAAAAATTAAGAGCATATGTTCCAGAATTCAACTCTAATTTGCAATGAATTGCTTCAGTAAAACCACTTATATCAGTATTGTTAATCTTAATGGTTACGAGTGACCCACGTTTTAATAATCCAGACCATCCGTTGAGTACAAATCTCTTTTTCTAATTGAAATTATTTGACCACAAGAGGGAGTTCCTTGCCAACTGTTTACTAATCCTCAACAGATATTACAGGCTTGAATTTACAAAGAAAAATACCTTCAAATGTATTTAGTTACTTAGGTACTTTTAGGCAAAGAAAATGATGACAATCTATTTAAATTTAGGCTTTCATGAATTTCCAGAATGAAATATAATTTGCACGATGGAACTCTCAGGCTAACATACTAATTATTTTTCAGGAATGAAATGATGTGCCATGTTTTTGAAAGTGCTTCCAAATTTGCACCTGCAAAATTGCAGTGCACCAGTTTGTGAACAAAACCCACAGTGACACACCACAGAGCCTTTGAGGGCATAGATTACATGACTGTACACAATTTACCTAATTTGTGTGAGTAAAGATATCTTTGTCTACATAAATTAATGCACATATTTTTGCTAAATTTAGTAGCATCGATGAATAGACTGTAGGATAGGAAATGTGACTTTCAAACTACAAAATTAAATTAACATCTTTGAAAAGAAAAAATGTTCCAACTAGTGGACTCCTTAGACTATAAGACTGTTTTTCTCATGATTAAGTGCATAGTATACACCATAACTCACCTGTATTTTAGAAAGCTAAAAATACTTCCAACCTCATAAAGATTTGACTTAAAATTATATGTAACGCTGAGCGTCCCAGTGAAATGTCACTGACACAACTTTGAAAAAGTATCAGCATACTTAAGAAATGCTCTTAGTTATTCAGTATTGTTCCATTTTCCTTTAAGATAGAAGAGTAAGATTGTTTTAAAACTTGTAAATGATTCCTTTGAGAATTTCTGTTGTGGTATTCCCAAAGTGTTACACCATAGCATGCAGAAGTTACAATTAACTGTGTCCTTCCGCATCTTATGATTAGAGCAAGAATTGCCTCCAGGTCAAAGCACATGGGGCATTTAGAGATAGACACTCCAGCAAACATATTGAGATAATTAAGAAGTGTAACACTAGTAAATGCAGTAATTTTGGCAAAACTTATTTGGAGAAAACGACTGCATCTCACATGCGTTCCTGGTGTGCCTTTATGGCACTGACTATAAATACGGGATATAGGAAAAGAAAATACCAGTAATTCTTTTCGCTGTTCCCTCCCACCCGCTATGGTTCTTAGGATTGTATTATTTTAAACCATTTTTGACACATTTGACCACATGAAGTCATGCATTTTTAAGAGCTGTTCTTTTTACAGTAACTTGAACTGACAAGTCAGGAAAGCACACTTCTTTGGTGACTCAAGTAGGCCTGCTGCTCACTGACAGGGTTTTCCCCACCTGTTTCCAACACAAACACAGTGAGGAGTGAAAGGAGAGTGCAGCTTTACAGACATTTAAGAGCAAGAACTCAAGTAGAATAAAATACAGGGTAAGTCACAAGACACTGTGAAAACACACACACGTGCACACTCGCTAAATTATAGGCAGAAATATGTTTGAAATGAATATTCTTTGTCGGTGTAGAGATGAAATCATGATAAATCCTTCCTTGAAGTCTGAGACCAAAGTCAAGATGACATTAAGCTGGAGAAATGGAAAATTTATCTCATTTTTTTCAGCAAGTGGTTGTAGGATATACTGTGTTATATTCTGTGGAGTAGGAGAGTGGGAATTTTCCCTCCCTCCCCTCCTCCTCTTCTTCTTCCTTCTCTTCTTCTCTCTCTCACATACCCACACACCATACATGTACTCTTCTTTTGGATTAGCAATATTGAGATTCTCAAACGATGTATTGAAAATATGCCTAGCACTAAAACTCAGTGAAAACATCTGGCTGTTTTGGTCTCCATAATGTAAAAGATCCAGATGTTTGAAAATATGCTTACTGATGTGTGTGCGAGGGTGTGTGTGTAATGTTTTACTTCACTGCTTGGTGCCACAAAGACAAAACCTTGATCTTCACATATTGTCATTATGAAGCATAAGCTCCCCAAATCACCTCATAAACTTGTAACTCGTTTACATTTTGAACATTTTATCTTGGTAGGTCCCTCACACTGTCAACATACGCATACCTGAAGGTGAATTAACGAATCATGGCAATTATCTGGAAGAGAGCTTAAAAATCAACAAGCCCAATTCTTAAATTTAACACAGTTGGCAATGGAAAGTCAGAGGCATAGAGTGACTTGCTCGTAGGGCTATTTTCCAGTTCTTTCAAAGTCAGGCCTGTCTCACAAGTTCTTACCTTAGCACCCTTACCTGATTGGATAAAGACTGAAAGGGAAAAGGATTTCAGCCTTAATAGTTGCACTAAGAATTTCATGTTCCTATGAACTTTTAAGAAGGGGTCATTTGTTATTCTATTATTTCTAGTAATGTCTTGGTTTTTGACTTGACTAATACATTTTAAATATTATCAGTGCTATTGAGGCCTTTGTTGTCATGATTATGACATTAACAAATTTTGATTTCACAAAACCAATTTACATATAACCACAATAAACAAATTTCCTTAATTAGTATGAAGCCCCAAATAAGAACAGGATAAAACTTTCTAGCACTGTGTTCCAAGCCAAGTAAGGTGAATAAAATTTTACATCCAAATACTTTAGATAAATTCCAATAAACTGTTCAAAAAACCATGGTTTAAAATATGCCAAAATATCCACATGCTGCCACTGGACTGAGGGTTTCAGTTAATGCTGCAAAAAGCTATCTTTAATAGCTATTGGATGCTCAGCAGGATGAGCAAGGCTGGGATTAGAGATAATGTTACTTGTTGGAACGGCAGGGAGGCAAGGAGAAAGCGATCGGCCTCCCTGGGCTTTGTAAAAGCATATTGGGAAGAAACATATTCAGGAGGACATGATACTAGACAGCGATACACTTGATAATCTAAGTATTTCTCCTTTTTTCTTCTAAGTTGATCTGAGACAGCTATTTCAAATTTAAATATAGTATTGAAATACATTGTGAAGTCCCTTTATATTGGCACATTCATTTTTCTATTTCCTTGTCTCAATTCTATTTAAATCCTTGTCATCTTAGGGAATATTGGTGTACTGTTAATGTTTCCTAAGTGATTGTCCAAGACCCTCAGCCTATCCAAAATAATCCGAACTTCAGTAGTTCCCTCTTATCCGTGGTTTTGCTTTCTGTGGTGTCAGTTACCTGCAGTCAACAGCGATTGGAAAATAACGCCGCGTCACATGCTTATGTCATTCCCCTCACTTCATCTCGCCAGGTAGGCGTTGCACCATCTCACATCATCACAAGAAGAAGAAGGGTGAACACAGTACAATGACATATTTTGAGGGAGAGAGAGAAAGACCACATTCACATAACTTTTATTATAGAATATTGTTATAATTGTTCTATTTTATTATTAGTTATTGTCGTTAATTTCTTACTATACCTAATTTATAAATTAAGCTTTACTCTAGGTATATATGTATAGGAAAAAAACGGTATATATAGGGTTTGCTACTATCTGTGGTTTCAGGTGTCTACTGGGGGTCTTGGAATGAATTCTCTGCAGATAACGGGGTGTTACTGTAATTGGGGGAGTCAGACTGCTCTTTCTAATGGGCTGCTATGATTGTGTTACTTCCTTATTCCAAAACTTACAGCAACTTTCCTTTCATACTCAACAAAACACAACTGTCATATACTGGCATTTAAAGTCCTTTCCTAGACGATATCAGCCTATTCTTTTTTTAACTAACACTGCTCCTACATGAAAGAGTACTTGAACTGCTGAGTCCCTTAGAACTCTTGTACCATGGAGATTATTTTCCTCAGGCAGGAAAGTCCACACTTTGCTTGAGAAAACATATCTACCGTTTAGGGCCTATGTCATTTAGCATGTGTTCTATAAGTCCTTTTCCACATCTCTTACGAATGGATCCCTTACTGTTCATCTCTTGCTAGCACTTAATTTGTACCAATGAAATAGCATTTATGCCAGAATTATAGGTATCTGTGTATAGGCACTATCTCCCCATCACATTTTGTTCCCTTCTATAGTACAAACCATGTCATATCCAACTTTATCTTACAAAACTACCTATTTGCTACATAATAGACTCTACATAAGTCATTTGTAAATTCATGAATTAATCAATGGTTGATTAAAGTAGCAAATTTCATGAAAATGTACATTAATAAAATAATTTTCTTGTTAAGATTTGCAGCCATTTAAATTCAGTACTTTTATTGTTACTTATTGTTCTGGGTTGTCCCGCCAGTGGCCAATGATGAACATTATGAGAAGATCAGAGTCAGTGAGTAAAGTGAGGTCCAAGTGTTTCATTCCACTGTTCTTTGAGAGATTACCTTGGGGTGGTTGTTTCTTTTGACCAAAGTTCTCAGCTCTCAACAGGAGGGTCTCTCCCAAGCTCTCTCTCCAGGTTCCAATAACTGTCCCCTCTTCTTGCCCTTCAGACATAGATGTGGTACTAAATCTCCTCTGTTACTAGTCCCAAGAAACTGCACTATTTCTTGTGGCTTCTTCTCCCTCTTGCTCATGCCATAAATAGTCCCTTTAGTAAACAATCTTCAAAATTTCCTAT
Source organism: Equus quagga (assembly GCF_021613505.1). Classification (NCBI taxonomy): domain Eukaryota; kingdom Metazoa; phylum Chordata; class Mammalia; order Perissodactyla; family Equidae; genus Equus; species Equus quagga. The sequence goes on along the minus strand of NC_060273.1, from coordinate 117,598,880 downwards.
TTAATGGTGTCAGCAGTTTTCCAAAAGGAACTTGACTGCTATGTCTATAAATGTGCATGTATTTTTGGCTCATAAACATTGTCTATCTACAAAATGACGATTCTCAACAGTCATGGGGACTTACATGACTACTAACAAATGACTGTGTTTTCCCGAGAGTATTACAGAAACAATCTGAATTAATTCAATCACCAATAACTCTATTAAATGTGTGAGCATTAGCTTAGGTTCTGTTTTTAGCCATTACTATATAGTCTTGCACCTCTTAACAATAGGGGTATGTTCTGAGAAATATGTTGTTGCCAGTTTCATTGTTGTGCAAGCATCATAGAATGTGCTAAAGGGGAACAAAATCTACCACTCCAAAATGTGTCTCTTTAACATGAGGTTTTAGGCTGATTATTTTTAAGAAACAAAAGATTCAGAAAGTTTTCCTTGTTACCTCCCCTTTCACTGCCTAAAATGATTCAGATTAAAAAAAACCTGTCTCAGAAAGCAAGCTTTCACCTTAGCATAACATGAACTAGGTGGTAGACAGGGAGGAACCTGGAAAAGCCTCTTTGTTGGGCTCCCCTCTGTGTTCTTCTCTTTCTGTGTGGCCAAATACTCATTTTCCAAACGTTTACTCATTTTTACCCACCTGTGAATTGCCTTCCTTCCCTTTGAAGTCCCTGACTCTCCCCATCTCCAACATCTTCTTTTGTATTTAGGTGAGGATGGTATTTAAAGTGAGGGGTTTGGCCATTTTGGTGACTTACACAGTTTTTTTAGGTTTCTCTTGTGTATACATGTTTTTAAAATTTTGTTTATTTTTTTCTCCTATTAATCTGTCTCATGTCAATTTAATTCTGACACTAGCCAGAAGAACCTAGAAGGGTAGATGAAGATTTCTTCTGCCCCTATGGTACTTACACAAACCTAGATGGTATAGCCTACTACACACCTGGGCTGTATGTTACTGATCTTATGGAACCACGATTCTATTTGTGGTCCATTGTTGACTGAAACATCATTATGCAGCACATGACTTTATAACAGAGAACACAGGTGTATTTAAGTATCTGTCTTTTTCAGAATATGAAGTTGATGCAAGTGATCATAACCTGTGCACAACCAACAGCTCTCACCAAACAATGCCTATATAAAGTCAAAACACTAGTTATTCCAGTTCATACGTGTGAGTTATAATTGCATCTTTGGTTAAAAAAAATCCTATTGTGCCACTTTAGTTACTTGCCAACCTAAAGTCACTGAAGTAACTTGTTATTCATCCATAAGTAGGCAACATTGATTATAAAATTATTCTTTAATAAGTGTACACTATCTTGTGTCTTGTTGGAGGCTAAATTATTAATATACGGTATATAGTTTATCAAGAGCTGGTATGATAAAACCATTAATCATTTACTTGAAATAACTTTTTTTTGGAAGTTTGTCAAGAACTAAAATGGACTAATTACATAGCATTGTTTTCCTGGTGGGAGACTATATAAAAACAACAAACATAAAATGCTATGATAAAACTAGTTTTCTACCTTAAACTTAGAAAAAACCTCAAACGTATTCTTGCAAATTCAATTCAAAAGACTCATATTTTAAAAGGAAACATAATTCTTTTTTGTTAGTTTGCTTAAATGCCTTTCTCCAGCTAAAATATGGCTGAACCAATTTGAATCCAATTTTGTAATTAAAAATTGCTCCCCCTCTGTGAACTTGTAGTAATGTTTCATCCAAAAGCAGATTATTACAACCAAATTATAAACTCCTATAAAGAAGGGGGGCTTTATAAATGGAAACACCCACACAACCTTAAGTACAATATAGCAGTGCAAACAGCATTGCTCTAATGACAGTAATCCTGCTTGCCTTAGCTGTATTCATGCAAATGACAATTTAGTACAGATGTGGCACACATTTGCATGGTTAATGGCATCATTTTTTTCTCCTTTTCTACTCCTCTATAGTATGATCAGCTGTTATGCTTAACATTACAAATTCTATGTGCTGTTCCTAACATTAGTGGAAACATAAGGCTGGTAGTTTCCTTGTCAGTGATTTAACTAAAACATGCATATGCACAAAATAGCAAGAGGTGTGGGAGGAGGGATGAGGGTGGGAAGAGGTGGTGAGTGCCTGGCCGAGGATTTCTGCTTATAAGAGATTCCCTTTCAAGGATGACTCTGGAATACAATCCATTTTTAATATCTGAATACCTTCAATAGTTTCCCTCTGTTCCAACCACAAATCCAAAATATTCCCCACGTAAGTGAAACTCACATAATAGTTTCCCAACTACATTTATGTATACCTGTCTCCCGTGACATTTGTAAATATGCATCTCAATTCATGGAAAGTACATTCCCATTCTTGGTAAGATTTGATGGAAACGGATATGCAAAATACTGACACTTCAATCTAAGAGGGTAACTAACAAGGCACATAACATATTATTCTTGCTATTAAACACGTTCGAATGCTAAGATTACCAGTATGAAACAGCACCATATTAAGTTAAGAAGCAGATACTTTCCTGGCCAAGAAAAGTGCTTCATTATCTCATTTTCTGATGTTGTGCTCAAGGCATATATATATATATACACTTGCATACATGCATATACACAGAAAAAGAGAGAGCTACTAAACTTTATTCTATGGTGAGCACAAATAAGGTGACTGTTTTTACATGACACTAATAAAATTCATTGATTACTTGATTTTAAGGAATTGTAGAAGATTCTTTTTTTATTTTTTATTTTATTTTATTTTTTTTTATTAATGTTATGATAGATTACAACCTTGTGAGATTTCAGTTGTACATTTTTGTTAGTCATGTTGTGGGTACACCACTTCCCCCTCCGTACCCTCCCCCCACCCCCCCCTTTTCCCTGGTAACCACCGATCAGATCTCCTTCTCAATATACTAATTTCCACCTATGAGTGGAGTCATATAGAGTTCGTCTTTCTCTGACTGACTTATTTCGCTTAACATAATGCCCTCGAGGTCCATCCACGTTGTTGTGAATGGGCCAATTTCGTCTTTTTTTTTGGCTGAGTAGTATTCCATTGTGTATATATACCACATCTTCTTTATCCAATCATCAGTTTCTGGGCATGTAGGCTGGTTCCACGTCTTGGCTATTGTAAATAATGCTGCGATGAACATAGGGGTGCAACGGACTCTTGAGATATCTGATATCAGGTTCTTAGGATAGATACCCAGTAATGGGATGGCTGGGTCATAGGGTATTTCTATTTTTAACTTTTTGAGAAATCTCCATACTGTTTTCCATAGTGGCTGTACCAGTTTGCATTCCCACCAACAGTGTATGAGGGTTCCTCTTTCTCCACAACCTCTCCAACATTTGTCGTTCTTGGTTTTGGATGTTTTTGCCAATCTAACGGGGGTAAGGTGATATCTTAGTGTAGTTTTGATTTGCATTTCCCTGATGATTAGCGATGATGAACATCTTTTCATGTGTCTATTGGCCATATTCATATCTTCTTTTGAGAAATGTCTGTTCATGTCCTCTGCCCATTTTTTGATCGGGTTGTTTGTTTTTTTGTTGTTAAGCAGTGTGAGTTCTTTGTATATTATGGAGATTAACCCTTTGTCGGATAAGTGGCTTGTAAATATTTTTTCCCAATTAGTGAGCTGTTTTTTTGTTTCAATTCTGTTTTACATTGCCTTGAAGAAGCTCTTTAGTCTGATGAAGTCCCATTTGTTTATTCTTTCTATTGTTTCCCTCAACTGAGGAGTTACAGTGTCCGAAAAGATTCTTTTGAAACTGATGTCAAAGAGTGTACTGCCTATATTCTCTTCCAAAAGACTTATTGTCTCAGGCCTAATCTTTAGGTCTTTGATCCATTTTGAGTTTATTTTGGTGTGTGGTGAAAAAGAATGGTCAATTTTCAATCTTTTGCATGTGGCTGTCCAGTTTTCCCAGCACCATTTGTTGAAGAGACTTTCTTTTCTCCATTGTAGGCCCTCTGCTCCTTTGTCGAAGATTAGCTGTCCATAGATGTGTGGTTTTATCTCTGGGCTTTCAATTCTGTTCCATTGATCTGTGGACCTGTTTTTGTACCAGTACCATGCTGTTTTGATCACTGTAGCTTTGTAGTATGTTTTGAAATCGGGGATTGTGATTCCGCCGGCTTTGTTTTTCTTGCTCAGGATTGCTTTAGCAATTCGTGGTTTTTTGTTCCCCCATATGAATTTTAGGATTGTTTGTTCAATTTCTGTGAAGAATGTTCTTGGGATTCTGATTGGGATAGCATTGAATCTGTATATTGCTTTAGGTAGTATGGACATTTTAACTATGCTTATTCTTCCAATCCATGTGCAAGGAATGTTTTTCCATCTCTTTATGTCATCGCCTATTTCTTTCAAGAAAGTCTTGTAGTTTTCATTGTATAGATCCTTCACTTCCTTGGTTAAGTTTATCCCAAGGTATTTTATTCTTTTTGTTGCGATTGTGAATGGGATAGAGTTCTTGAGTTCTTTTTCTGTTAGTTTATTGTTAGTGTATAGAAATGCTACTGATTTATGCATGTTAATTTTATACCCTGCTACTTTGCTGTAGTTGTTGATTATTTCTAATAGTTTTTCTGTGGATTCTTTGGGGTTTTCTATGTATAGGATCATGTCGTCTGCAAACAACGAGAGTTTTACTTCTTCGTTACCTATTTGGATTCCTTTTATTTCTTTTTCCTGCCGAATTGCTCTGGCCAGCACCTCCAGTACTATGTTGAATAGGAGTGGTGAAAGTGGGCACCCTTGTCTTGTTCCTGTCCTCAGAGGGATGGCTTTCAGCTTTTGTCCATTGAGTATGATGTTGGCTGTGGGTCTATCATATATGGCCTTTATTATGTTGAGGTACTTTCCTTCTATACCCATTTTACTGAGGGTTTTTATCATAAATGGGTGTTGGATCTTGTCGAATGCTTTCTCTGCATCTATTGAGATGATCATGTGGTTTTTGTTTCTCATTTTGTTGATGTAGTGTATCACGTTGATTGACTTGCGGATGTTGAACCATCCCTGTGTCCCTGGTATAAATCCCACTTGATCATGGTGTATAATCTTTTTGATGTATTGCTGTAATCGGTTTGCCAAAATTTTGTTGAGGATTTTTGCATCTATGTTCATCAGTGATATCGGCCTGTAGTTCTCCTTCTTTGTGTTGTCCTTGTCAGGTTTGGGGATCAGAGTGATGTTGGCTTCATAGAATGTGTTAGGGAGTTCTCCATCTTTCTCAATTTTCTGGAACAGTTTGAGGAGAATAGGTATTAAGTCTTCTTTGAATGTTTGGTAGAATTCTCCAGAGAAGCCGTCTGGTCCTGGACTCTTGTTTTTGGGGAGGTTTTTGATTACCGTTTTTATTTCCTTACTTGTGATTGGTCTATTCAGATTCTCCATTTCTTCCTGATTCAGTTTGGGGAGATTGTAGGAGTCTAGGAATTTGTCCATTTCTTCCAGGTTGTTCAATTTGTTGGCATATAGTTTTTCATAGTATTCTCTTATGATCTCTTGTATTTCATTGGTATCTGTTGTGATTTCTCCTCTGTCATTCCTGATTTTATTAATTTGCGATTTCTCTCTTCTTTTCTTGGTGAGTCTGGCTAGGGGTTTGTCAATTTTGTTAATTCTTTCGAAGAGCCAATTCTTTGTTTCATTGATCCTTTCTATTGTCTTTTTTGTTTCAATATCGTTTATTTCTGCTCTTATTTTTATTATTTCCCTCCTTCTACTGACTCTGGGCTTTGTTTGTTCTTCTTTTTCTAGTTCTGTTAGGTGTCGTTTGAGGTTGCTTACGTGAGCTTTTTCTTGTTTAGTGAGGTGAGCCTGTATTGCAGTGAATTTCCCTCTTAGGACTGCTTTTGCTGCATCCCAAATGATTTGGTATGTCGTGTTCTCATTTTCATTTGTCTCCAGATAATATTTGATTTCTTCTTTAATTTCTTCAATGATCCATTGTTTGTTGAGAAGCGTGTTGTTTAGTCTCCACATTTTTGCACCTTTCTCTGCTTTTTTCTTGTAGTTGATTTCTAGTTTAATAGCGTTATGATCAGAAAAGATGCTTGATATTATTTCAACTCTCTTGTATTTATTGATGTTTGCTTTGGTTCCCAAAATATGGTCAATCCTTGAGAATGTTCCATGTGCACTTGAGAAGAATGTGTAACCTGCTGTTTTTGGATGAAGTGTTCTATATATATCTATTAAGTCCATCTGGTCTAATTTTTCATTTAATTCTATTATTTCCTTGTTGATTTTCTGTCTGGATGTTCTGTCCATTGGTGTTAATGGTGTGTTGAGGTCCCCTACTATTATTGTATTGTTGTTGATGTCTTCTTTTAGTTCTATTAAGAGTTGCTTTACAAATTTTGGTGCTCCTGTGTTGGGTGCGTATATATTTATAAGTGTTATGTCTTCTTGGTGGAGAGTCCCTTTTATCATTATATACTGTCCCTCTTTATCTTTCTTTATCTGTTTTGCTTTGAAATCTACCTTGTCTGATATTAGTATAGCGACACCTGCTTTCTTTTGTTCATTATTAGCTTGGAGTATTGTTCTCCATCCCTTGACTCTGAGTCTGTGTTTGTCTTTGGGGCTGAAGTGTGTTTCCTGGAGGCAGCATATTGTTGGATCTTGTTCTTTGATCCATCCTGCCACTCTGTGTCTTTTGATTGGGGAGTTCAATCCATTTACATTTAGAGTGATTATTGAGACATGGGGGCCTACCACTCCCATTTTGTGTCTTGTTTTCCGGTTTTCTTTAGTTTCCTTTGTTTCTCGTCCCATGGTTTAATCTGTTCTGATGTAGAGCTGCTACTCTCTGTTGTTGTCCTTCTACTTATCTCCTCTGCTCTTGGTTTTGTAGCCCCTTTCCTTTTTTGGATTTTTCAGGAATGAGGGTTTTCCTGAGGATTTCCTGAAGAGGAGGTTTTGTGGCAATGAACTCCCTTAATTTTTGTTTATCTGGGAAAGTTTATATTTCTCCATCGTATTTGAAGGATATTTTCGCTGGGTAGAGAATTCTCGGCTGTAGATTTTTGTCCTTCAGATTTTTGAATATATCATTCCACTCTCTTCTAGCCTGTAAAGTTTCTGCTGAGAAATCTGCTGATAGCCTGATGGGGGTTCCTTTGTAGGTTAGTTTCTTTTGCCTGGCTGTCCTTAATATTTTCTCCTTGTCGTTGACTTTTGCTAGCTTCACTACTATATGCCGTGGAGTTGGTCTTCTTGCATTGATAAAGTTTGGAGATCTATTGGCTTCTGTCACCTGAAGATCCATCTCCCTCACCAGATTTGGGAAGTTCTCAGCCATTATTTCTTTGAATAGGTTTTCTGCCCCTTTCTCCTTCTCTTCTCCCTCTGGTATACCTATAATCCTTACGTTGCATCTCCTAATTGTGTCTGCTAATTCTCGGAGAGTTTCTTCATTTCTTTTAAGTCTTGCTTCTCTCTCCTCCTCTGCCTGCAACAATTCTATATTGCCATCTTCCAAATTGCTAATTCTTTCCTCCATATTATCGGCCCTACTGTTCAGAGCATCTAGATTTTTCTTAATCTCCTCTATTGTGTTCTTCATTTCCAATATTTCTGTTTGGTTCTTCTTTATCGTATCAAACTCTTTTGTGACATAGCTTCTGAACTCGTTGAGTTGTCGGTCAGAGTTCTCTCTTAACTCATTGAGAATCTTAATGATGGCTGTTTTGAAGTCATCATCATTTAGGTTATATATCTCATTTTCTTTGGGATTGTTTTCTGTGTATTTGTTACTTTCTTTCTGTTCTGGAGATTTAATGTATTTTTTCATATTGCTTGATGTTGTTGATTTGTGCCTCCGCATGGAGATAGAGTTTAGTTGCTTCTTTCACTTGTTTCAGCTGCTGCGGTGGGGGGAGCAGCTGTTTATACTTCACCAACCAGGAACCCTGTCCGTAGTTGCTAACTGGGCCTGGGCCCCTCTTCGTAGCCACAGTGACCCTTTGGATTCCCTCCTCTGCCGTGGGGGCCGTCACAGGGGGGCTTCAGGCTGCAGGTGCCTACTGTTGCAGCCCACCTAGATGTGCTCTCTCCTTGGGGTCTGCAACAGTGTTATGGGCTTTTCCAGCGGCCAGGGGTGGGATCACTTATATTTGTCGCTCCGTTGCTGTCGGCACCCACCAAATCTCACTTGTCCTCTATGGGTCACAGGAGAGCTATTGGCATCTTCTACAGTCTGTGGTTAGTACACCTAGCTATGCTGCTTTTGCCCTGGGGTCTTCCAGCCTTGTGGCTGGTGGCTGGGTGCCTTCTACTGGTGCTGTGCAGAGGCTTTCCCTAAGGCTGCTGTGAGCCTGTAGGGTTTCCCCCTAGGCTACTAAGCTGGGTCTCTGGAACTCTCTCCAGCCCCAGTCCTCTCCGAGATCTCCAGCAATCCCTAGCCTCACGGGGCGGGCAACAGCAGCTAGGGGGTCGCCCCACCCTCTGGGATTCTCTCCGGGCCTCTCCCGGAGCCGTGAATGCTCAGCTATTGGAGAGGGGCCACCCCTCTGCTAACGGCAGACAGAGAGTTTTGTCTGCTGCCCGGGCGGAGCTCCGGCGCTTCCCCTCTTGGTCGCAGAACCGGCCTTTGAAAGTTCCCCCAGCCCCGGTCCTCTCCAAGATCTCCGGCAATCCCTAGTCCCACGGGGCGGGCAACGGCAGCTGGGAGACCTCCGTGCCCTCCGTGTCTCTCTCTGGGACCCTCTGGGTGCCCCGAGCACCAGGCTGGGTCTCCCCGCCAATGGCGGGGAGAGACTCTCCCCGCGGGCTCAGGTGTGCAACTCCAAAGTTTCCCTCTGCGTTTAGGAGTAATTGCGGGGGGTTTAGGTAGGGTTCTGGTCACCTGTTTCCACCGTCGCTCCTCTGTTGTGTTCTCGCTCCTGCCCTAGATGTGTGTGGATCCTCTGGGGGCGTCCGTTGGAAGAAAGCCGCTTGCGGGTACTAGGCTGCCCGTCGGGGTCAGAGAGTTTTCACCTATTTCCACATCCTCCCGGAGGAAAGTCCATCTGCCTTCCGATGTATAGTCGCGTGTGTGTCTCAGACGTCCTGAGATGCTGTCTGGATATCCTTTGTCAAGCGATAAGTGTCCAAATAATTGTAGACTCGAAGGGCGAGAGACAAAGAGGGCTACTCATGGCGCCATCTTGGATCTTCTCGAGAAGATTCTTTTTTTAATGGATAGAACATTTCAAATGATATATTTTTCTCATGACTTTACTAGATTTCAGAATTTTATCTATTAATAATCCTAACCATGAAAAGGAGCCTTAATTCTCAGTTCAATATTTTCTTGGTCTTTTCTCCATTCTTTTTTCTTAATTTGCTTTACTTTACCCTCCTCATAAATCCCCATCCAAATACACACTCTCGTTTCCCACTGTCAGAGATATCTTTTCCTTCAAAGTGCATTCAGCTACATGTCAAATGCCTGTTACAATTCTTGCCTTTTCCAAAGGCCTGTTTAGGTAGTTTCGTGTATTACTTTTTTTTTCTTTTGAGGAAGATTAGCCCTGCTGAGCTAATTCCTGCCAATCCTCCTCTTTTTGCTGAGGAAGCCTAGCCCTGAGCTAACATCCATGCCTGCCTTCCTCTACTTTATATGTGGGACGCCCACCACAGCATGGCGTGCCAAGTGGTGCCATGTCCGTACCCGGGATCTGAACTGGCAAACCCTGGGCCACCAGAAATGGAATGTGTGCACTTAACCACTGTGCCACCAGGTCAGCCCCTACTACTTTTTATTATATTATATATATATATATATATGTATATATATATGTATATGTATATATGTATATGCGTATGTATAGATGCATGGAGAGAGAGATTTATTTGGTTTTACTACTTTTTATTATATTATATATATATATATTGTATATATATATGTATATGTATATATGTATATG
>NC_060273.1:117584574-117588934 GCF_021613505.1 Equus quagga | reverse complement strand
ATATGCATATGTATAGATGCATGGAGAGAGAGATTTATTTGGTTTTATAGAGAGTTCATATCTATATAGTTTATATGTATACTGTATATAGTTATAAATTGCAACATCTAAACAATTAGATTCCTTGTCTACTTGCTTTACTCTACCCAAATATTTAATTAAAAAATGGGGCCTACTTCACCAGTAAGACAGTAGTATAATGTTTGATATATTGAAGATAACTACTAACTTTCCAAAGATTGTAAACAATCTCTACCAAAGTTGAAATATCATAAATACCTTTAAGTGTATTGCTCTGTGCTAGGCTCTATTGCTAAAGAAAGAGATTTTACTATCTCCTAAATATAGGAGTGACATGATGAAATCAGTGATGGAAGCAAAACTTCGCAGCATTATGGACTGGAATGAAAAGTACAAAGATAGAGGAAACTTTAACTAAGCTGTGAGAGTAATGCAAGTGACCCATGTCAGACACCAAATCGCAGATCCAGGAAGCTCAGAGAACACCAAGCAGGATAAATATGCCAAAGACCTATATTCAGGCATATCATTTTCAAACGACAAAAAATCAAAGTTAAACAAAAAATTCTGAAAGAAGCCAGAAGAACAAAATCTCACCTATAGAGAATTACATCACACTTATCCTCAGAAATCATACTAGGAAGAGGAACGTGGAGTGAAATATTTAAAATGTTGAGAGAAGAGAAATACCAGCCTAGAATCCTGTACCCTACAGAATTATCCTTCTAAAATGAAAGTGAAAAACACTTTCTCAGACAAACATTAAGGAAATTTTTTACCAGTAGATCTGCCTTGCAAGAAATGTTAAAAGAAGTTCTTTAGAGAGAAGGAAAGCGACATAGGTCAAAAAACACAAATCTATGTTATCTAAACTTCAGATAAAGAAAAGAAGATCATTGAGGAAGGAATAAGCAAAGGTAAATAAAAATGTTTATTTTTTGTTCTTAATTTTTGTAACAGATAATAGTTTGTTCAAAATAATAATAGCAACAACTTATTATGTATGCTATGTATATATTTTATGTCTTTATGTACATGTGCTTATACTTAAGTGAAATGAATGACAGCAATGATATAAGTGACAGATGGGAGGAATTGGAATTATCTTGTTATTATAAGATACATGTACTACGCTTGAAGTGATATAGTGTTATTTGAAAATGAACGTGGATTACTTATAAATGTATATTTCAAACTCTAGGGCAACCACTCAAAAAAAGAAGTATAACTGATATGCGAAGAAAGCAAAGAAGATGTAATCATGTAAAATTCTCAACTAAATCCAAAAAGGAGAAAAAAGTAAAAAATAAAAAGAACAGAAGACAAAAATAGGAACAAAGAACGCAGGCAAAAATAAAAAAAAAGTAATAAAATATGGTAGATATAAATCCACCTATATCAACAATCTCTTAGAATGGCAATGGTCTAAATGCACCAGTTAAAGACAGAGATTATCACAGGATCATAAAACAAGACCCAACTATATGTTGTCTACAAGAAGCCCACTTTAAATACAATGTCACATATAGATCAAAAATAAATGATTGGAGAAAACATCCCATGCTAAAATTAATGCAAGGAAAGCAGAGGTAGCTATACTAGCTTTAGACAAAGCAGATATCAAAGCAAGGAAAGTTATCAGAGATAAAGAAGGGTATTACATAATGATAAAGGAATCAATTCAACAAGAAACATAATCCTTACTGTGTGTATGCCTAACAATAGAGTGTCAAACTACAAAGGTAAAAACTGATAGAACTGCAAGGAGAAATGGATGAATCTGCTATCATTGTTGGAGACTTCAACACACTTCTATCAGAAAGGGACAAATCCAACAGGCAGAAAATGAGTAATGATATACTCTGAACAACTCTATGCCCCCAAATTTGATAACCTAGACGAAATGGACCAATTCCTTGAAAGACAAAATTTGCCAAAAGTCACCCAAGAATAAATACATCTGAATAGGCCTGTATCTATTTAAGAAACTGAATCAATAATTAATAACCTTTCAAAACAGAAAACACCAGGCCCAAATGGGTTTACTAGTGAATTCTACTGTATTTTACCAATTAAGGAAGAAATTATACCAATTGTCTAAAATTTCTTTCAGAGGATAGAAGCAAAGGAAATCCTAAGTCATTCCATAAGGCCAGCATTACCAACCAGACAGAGACATTACAAGAAAAGAAAACTACAGATCAACATCTCTTGTGAACATAGATGCAAATATTCTCAAAAAATATTGGCAAATCAAATTCAACAATGTATAAAAAATATTGTACACCACAACCAAGTGGGATTATCCCAGGTATGCAAGGCTGTTTCAACATTCAAAAATCAAGGAATGTAATCCATCACATCAATAAGCAAAAAAAGAAAAATCACATGGTCATGTCAATAGATATAGGAAAAGCATTCAACTGAATACAACACTCATTCATGACAAAATCTCAGTAAACTGAAGAATAGAAGGGAACGTTCTCAAATGGATAGAGTATCAACAAAAATCCTATAGCTAATTTCAAACTTGATGGTGAGAAACTCAAGCTTTCCCACTGAGATAGGAACAAGACAAGGATGTCCCTCTCACCACTGGTTTAGAACATTGTACTGGAGCTTCCAGATAATATAATAAGACAAGCAGAGGAAATGAAAAATAGATGGACTAGGGAGGAAAAAAATAAAACTATTCACAGATGACATAATCATCTATGTAGAAAATCCAAAAGAATTGACAAAAAGTAAAACCTCCTGGGACTAATATGCAATTACAGCAAGGTTGCAGATTATAAGGCTGATATACAAAAGTTGATTGTTTTCCTATATACTAATAATGAGCAGGTGGAATTTGAAATTCAAAACACAACACCAGTTACTTTACCTTCCTCCAAAAGTAAAATACGTGGGTATAAATTTAACAAAATAAGTATAAGATCTATATAAGGAAAACTGCAAAACTCTGATGAACGAAATCAAAGAGGAACTAAATAAATGGAGAGATATGTCATGTTCATTGAAAGGAAGACTCAATATTGTCAAGATATCGGTTCTTCTGAACTGGATCTATAGATTTAATGGAATCGCAATCAAAATACCATCAAGTTGTTCTGTGGATATCACGACTAATCCTAAAATTTGTAAAGAGAGGCAAAAGACCTAGAATATTCAACACAATGTTGAAAGAGAAGAACTAAGTTGGAGAGCTGATGATATCCAACTTCAAAATTTACTGTAAAGCTACATTAATCAAGACACTATGATACTGGTGGAAGAATAGATAAGTTAAAAAATAGAACAGACTAGAGAGCCCAGAAATAGACCCAAAATGTAGTCAATTGATTCTTGACGAAGGAGCAAAGGCAATACAATGGAGCAAGGATAGTCTTTTCAACAAATGGTGCACAATCTAGCAATCACAGTCCTTAGTATTTACCCAAAGAATTTGAAAACATGTCTACACAAAAACCTGCACATGGATATTTCATAATTTTTATTCATAATTGCAAAAACTTGGAAGCAACCAAGATGTCCTTCAGTAGGTGAATTGATAAATAAACTGTGGTACATCCAGGCAGTGGAATATTATTTCACACCAAAAATAAATGAGTTATCAAGCCATGGAAAGATGTGGGGGAAACTTAAATGCATATTACTAAGTGAAAGAACCCAACCTGATGGCTATACACAATATGATTCCAACTATATGACATTCTGGAGAAGGCAAAATTATGGAGACAATCAAAAGATCAGTATTTTCCATGAGTAGGTGGAGCAGAAGATTTTTAGGTCAGTGAAAGTACTCTTTATGATACTATAATAATGGATACATGTCGATACACATTAGTCCAAATCATAAAATGTACAACATAAGAATGAACCCTAATATAACCTCTGGACTTGGGTTATTATGATGTGTCAATGTATGTTTCTTTATTGTAACAAGTGTACTACTCTGCAGGGTGGGGGAGATGTTGATAATGCAAGAGGTTATGCATGTGTGAGGTAGTAGGTCTGTGGGAAATCTCTGTACCTTCCTCTCAATTTCGCTGTGAACCTACATCTGCTCTGAAAAATTAAAGTAGTTAAGGAAAAAGCAAAATGAGTGACAGATTCAACACGTGATATAAGTAAAGACAGATTGTTGCTGAATAATTGCAGTTTCTAGCTTAAGTATGTGCAAGAATATACTCTATAACCAAGATTTGGAATGTGGGGAAGGTGAATTAGTCCAAAAGGAAGTTTAGAATGAAAATCTGGAACTCAGCACTATGATTTAGGCAGATAACCTAAATTTTGAGTCAAAAGCATCAACATGAAGGCAGTATCAAAGAGAATA
>NC_060273.1:117426360-117584564 GCF_021613505.1 Equus quagga | reverse complement strand
AATTTTGAGTCAAAAGCATCAACATGAAGGCAGTATCAAAGAGAATAAACAGATAATCCAGGGAGAGACTATAAGCTTAGAAAAAAATTGAGTATAAGATCATCAAGTATGATCAAATGTGGGGAGATGGAGTGCAAAGGAAGATGAGCTGATGAAAGAATCTAAGAATGTGGTAATAAATTAAGAGAACCAGCAGAAAATATCATGGAGAAATCCTAATGTGGTAGATATCTATTTTTGTCAGCATCCTTTAGTAACATCATATAAATTTATTTCAGACAACCTTTACCTATACATGATCACAGGACCCAAGCTTGACCAATTGGAATAAGAGTGACTGTTAAAAAAGGGCTCCTAGGCTTCTGTCAGAAGTATTGTGAAAGAAGAGCACTCCTTCTGCCACACAGGCAACATTTTATCTGGCAGTTCTGGAAGCCACCTTTTCATCACTTGGGGATACCTTGATGAGAATAAGCCATGTCAAAAATATCATAACTGAGTTTGTAAGAGACTGATTCCTGAGGTCACTGTTTAAGTATGTAACTGAAGCTAGAGTCATCCTTGTATTCTTTACTTAGTTTTCTTTTTCTTTTGCTAATTTGAGTTGGTTTCTTCTACTTGCAATGGAAAATAGCCTGACCAGCACATTGATACCTGAATGGGACAGTTGATTTTTGATTGATTCAATCAACTGAATTAATTGATTCAAACCCAAAAAGGGTTTGATTTTCTGTGAAAAATGCTTCAGAAAATTTCAATATGATAAAATCTAGGATGAAACTATTGTGATTGACAATTATACAAATACTCATGTCGTTTGTCCTTTGCAATAACAGTTTTCTCGTTAAGGAGATTTAGTCAGGAAGAGGTCAAGTGGAATTGGTGTGTATTTCTTTTTAACTTTATGTATATAAAGAGAAACAAAAAACTTAATCCAATGCAAAGTGTTTTGCCTACCTCATAGGTTCCTATTAGAGCAATCATCAAATTTTAAAGGGACTAAAATACTTTATGTAGCTGAGTAGTGCATAGCCAAATTTATCACTTGTATGTTTAAAAATGAATTACTATTTGGACTAAACAAAAGTAACAATAAATATTTAAAGGCAATAATACTTTCCATTTATACAGAACCTTGAAGTTCGCAAAATGATTTCTCAAAGAACAAATTTGTGAAATGGGTGAAAAATTAAATGATTAACCCCCAATTTAAAAATGAGAAGAGAGAGGCTCAGGATCTTAAGGATTATTTGTTCACATCATTACATTAGAGGAGATCAACATTCTGCCCTCCACTATCTTCCCCTAAACAACCACACCACAGACAACACATTTTCCTTCTAAATCTCTATTCAGTGTGATTATTAAAAATTCAATTATTTGAAAAATTAAGGCTATTATCTGCCAAGTGTCAAATATTCAGGTGTTTATAAGAATATAGATTTTAGCTTAGATTTTTCTCAAGCAGGGATGATTAACAACATGTAGACTGGTTATTTAGTGTGGTTTATTTGTTTGCTTACCTGTTTAATGTTCAGTGTTTATTCAACTATAGTTATGCACCACATAATGATGTTCTGGTCAATGACAGATTGCATATAAGACAGTGGGTCCCATAAGATTAGTACCACATAGCCTAGGTGTGTAGTAGGCTGTACCAGCTAGGCTTGTGTAAGTACTATAGGGGAGGAAGAAATTTTTCTCTACTCTTTAGGTTCTTCTGGCTGGCCTAAGAATTAATTTGACATGAGACAGATTAACAGGAGAAAAACAAATAAAAGTTTAATAACATGTATACATGGGAGAAACCCAGGAAAATCAAGTAATTTGCCAAAATGGCTAAAGCCCTCACCTTAAATACCATCCTCGGGTAAAGACAAAAGAAGATGTTGGGGGTGGGGAGAGTCAGGGACTTCAAAGGGAAGAAAGGCAATTCACATGTAGCAGAAAAGTAGCAAATGTTTGGAAAAATATTTCTTTGGCCACAGAGAAACAGAAGAACACAGGGGAGCCCAACAAAGAGGTTTTTCTAGGTTCTTTCCTGTTTACTACCTAGTTCTTGTTATGCTAAGGTGATAACTTGCTTTCTGAGAGGTTTTTTTTTTCTGAATCCTTTTAGGCAGTTAATGGGGAGGTAACAAGAAAAACATTCTGAGTCTTTTGTTTCTTAAAAGTAATCAGCCTAAAACAATCCTCATGTTAAAGAGACACATTTTGGAGTGGCAGATTTTGTTCCCCTTCAGTACATTCTATGATGTTTGCACAATGACAAAATTGCCTAATGCTGCATTTCTCAGAACATATTCCCGTCATTAAGCGACACAGGACTGTATTTCACTTTGGGGAATGTGCAAACTTCTGCATGGGAATAAGTGAAGTGTAAGTAAAATGTTCTATGTTTTATTTAAAAAACCCCAAAACACTCTCAGAGTAATTTTTGCATGGACTTCACATAAGGTTTAATCAGTATGAGAAAGACAATATTAATCAACTTTGATAAGTTATTTACCTTTGTCTCGTTTTATTCTTCATTTTTCAGCAAAACTGGGAATCTGTAAAGTGTAACTATGCCTGTAATAATTTTGTGCTTTTTAAAGAGATCCTAGAATTCACAATTCTAACTTCCTTTTAATTTTTGCTTTCCAGTTTTTGTGGTCACTACAGCATTTGAATCAATCTTATACAAATAACCCTTTACATGTCAGTTAACTTTTTTTTTTTATAGATTTTATTTTTTCCTTTTTCTCCCCAAAGCCCCCCGGTACATAGTTGTGTATTCTTCGTTGTGGGTTCTTCTAGTTGTGGCATGTGGGACGCTGCCTCAGCGTGGTCTGATGAGCAGTGCCATGTCCACGCCCAGGATTCGAACTAACGAAACACTGGGCCGCCTGCAGCGGAGCGCGCGAACTTAACCACTCGGCCACGGGGCCAGCCCCATGTCAGTTAACTTTTGATATCCTAACTTTACATAGTTATAAACCTATGCTATACCCTAATAGTAAAGGAAAACATAGTTTCTTTATTTTTTATCTTCCTTGGGTAGCCCACCCCACTGAGTAGCAAGGAAAAGTAACAAAAATCAAAATTGAGGTTTTAATTCAATCTGACTATATATTGAAAAACCTTTGGGGGAAACTGCTCATTCTCTCTATGAAATGCTCAGTCTTATCAGTTTCCTTTTCCTCTCTTTTGTTTCTCTCCAGTGGTGTCTGGGTGAATGGGGATGGTGTATGTGCTTTCATGACCTTATGGGGGTTGGAGGAAAACAGGTTCCTTGATGCCATTTTGTGTCCTTTGGATCATCACGTTTCTCCCACGGAATAATTGCTCTGGGCTTTCTCTGGACTGGTACCATCTGAGATGTGAATTTACCATGCCTGATCATTATCAGATATCACTGGCGTCTGATGCTGGTGTGATTGTGCTCCTAGCCTAATTTTTGATCTGGTATTTCTTAATTTGGCTAGGCACTGTTGTGCTGTAGGCTCATTAGTTTTACTTTGACTCTCATTGGATGTTAAATTTCTTTGAGCATCTGCTATGTTCCTTCATCTGGTTCATGGCTAAACTAGTCCATACCACATCTTCTGCTATAGACTCACCTCATGCTTTGCTACAGTAGCCTTTACTAAAGGCATTCTGGCTCTCAGTTGACAGGAGCTTATGGGTCTCATCAGCACCATGCAGGACTTACTAAGTGCTATAAAGGAAAAACACTCATGTATATCTCCTTTACTCTCATTATTCTACTTCTGATCACCAAATCTGTGGTAGTTTTTCCCACACTATGCAGTTCTCCAACTCTCCAGACACTAGGTGGGTGTCCTATAATTTAACCCAATTCTGATACTATCTATGCAGGTATAACACCAAATCTCATGAGTTAAGTGTTCAGTCCTACAAGACTGCCACCCCCCACCTTCAGATGCCAATCACAAAGTCCAGATTGCTACGTATGCTTCTGACTGACTGGCTATAAATTGGAGGTTTCCTCATCTCCTACCTTGAGTTCATTAATTTGCTAGAGCAGCTCATAGAACTTAGGAAAACATTTTACTAACTAGATCAACAATTAATTATAAAAGTACATAACTCAGAAACAGCCAGATGCATAGGGTAAAGTATGGGGGAAGGGGCAAAGAGCTTCCATGCCCACTCCAAGACACATCACTCTTTCTGCCCCTCCTTGTGTTTCTAACCTAGAAGCTCTCCTAACCCTGCCCTTTTGCGTCATTATGGAGGTTTTATGATGTAACCATGATTTGATTAAATCATTGGCCATTGGTGATTGAGTCAACTTTCAGCCTCTCTCCTCTCACTAAATGTCAGGGAGTGGGAGGATGGAGCTCAAAGTTCCAACCCTCTAACAATGGATTTAATTTCCCTGGCACCTAGACCCCAGCCTTAGAGGCTTTCCAAATTTCACCTCATTAATATAAGCTACGTATGGTTGAAAAGGGCTTGTTATGAATAACAAAAGACAACTTTATTGCTCTTATCATTTAGAAAATTCAAAGGTTTTAGGAGCTTTATGCAAGGAACAAGGACAAAGACCAAATATAAATATCTTATTATCAATTGCCATATCACAGGTGCTCAGGAAAGCAACGCTCTTGCCTTCCTTCTAGTTTAGTTTTTTATTAAGACTCCGTTTGACATGGCCACTCCCAAGATTTTGTTATAAGGCAGTCTTCAAGGGAATCTCCTTTCAGAATTTCAAATATGAAGGGAGACAAAACTCCTGCCTTTACATTTCATGATCTTACCCACCTCACCATTCTGGGACCAAACATGGAGACAGGGGATCAAAGCACATACTTCCAACTCTGCCTCTCTCACTTGAAACTCCTTTCTTTTCCTGTCAATCATAGTGCTGTTGTGGACAATAGATTCTTCCCTTCTCCAACAGCCGATCCTTCCTTCTGCCAGGAAGTGGCCTAGTCTGCTTCTTGTTAACATAAGGAGGAGAAAGTTTTTCTCAATCTTGTTAGGGTCTCTGTCCAGGTCTGAAAATTAAGCTGACAAAGATTAACAGGAGAAAGCATATAAATTTTATTGAATTTTTACATGTACCTGGGAGCCTGCATGAGAGAATAAAAACCCCGAGTAGTGACTAGAGCAAGAAGCCTTTATACCTTTTAGACAAAGAAATAATAGATTTATGAAAAATTGAGAAGACAAAGGGGTTTGGGCTAGGGTTAGTAAATGGTAAAGAAGTAACTAAGAAGATAAGAGTTAACAAGGTTTGTACAGATTTCTTGGCCCCAAATTTCCTGTCTCTGGTGATAAGAACGTCTTATTTCCTCCTGGTATGGAGGAAGGTACATTTCACATGGAAGATTTATCTCCTGTTTTCAAGGAAGAAGGGTGAGTGGGGAGAGGTCAGAGTGAGCTTCCTGCTTCTGCCATTTTCTCAGACTCCCTTAGTTTAAGATTTTCAATATGCCAAGGCGCCATATTTTAGAGTAGCATGTCCTAAACCCATTACATTAGAGAGCTAAAAAAAATTTGATTATTGTTTCCTTTCTTTAGAAAGCCTAGCTTTCAAGCTTAATGTTCCACTATAAACTTGAAAATCCACTTTGGTTGTCTGAGAATACATCTTAACCCCTTCTTTCTCATATGATGTATTTAGAGTACGGGTTAGTTGCAGACAACACAAACAACTTCTCCAAATGTACAAAGAAAATGATTCGTTGCCAGACATTTACTGGTTAAAAAAATATCATTGAGAGAGCTGACTCCAGGTCAAACTTCAGAACAACTCTTAATCTTCAGAATCAAATTGCAGGATTCAGCTCTGGGCTCAACAATCTGGAATTTGGTTACCCCCAAATTATTCTCCTGTGCCACAATCAGGAAACTGCTAATATTACTGAAGGAGTCTCCAAATCAAATGGTCATTAAACATAGGGCTATATTACTGCTGACATCAACAAAATGGAGCCTCATTCTCTGCATCTCTTTCCCCTTTTCACAGGTCCAAATTCAAATCATGTATAAGAATGTATGATGGATGGATGCTGAATCAAACCTAGACCCCTGAATGCAAGAGAATCTCAAAATGTAATTTTTTTTAAAGATTTTATTTTTTTTCCTTTTTCTCCCCAAATCCCCCCAGTACATAGTTGTGTATTCTTCATTGTGGGTCCTTCTAGTTGTGGCATGTGGGACACTGCCTCAGCGTGGTTTGATGAGCAGTGCCATGTCCGCGCCCAGGATTCGAACCAACGAAACACTAGGCCGCGAACTTAACCACTCAGCGATAGGGCCAGCCCCTCAAAATGTAATTTTTAACTTTGCAGCATACAGGAAAGCACATTAGAAGGAAGTTGAAAATGGATATTGAATGTGACGATCTATAGTATCTATTACACGCGCAAAGCACTGAAGGCTACATGGAACAGAGTAATTTCAAGAAATGTTTAAAGTGCTTTTGTTTCTTATTGCTACTGTTATTATTTACATTGCAACTTTAAAAGTTTAAATTCATTATTCTCACTCTCAGACAGGTGACTTTGGATAACAAAGGAAGCTATACACACTAAAATGCATATGGGAAAACTACATTAATATATGTTTAAATTACCCTGGTATATAAATATAAATTTTTAAAACAAACAGAAGTTAAGATAATTTCACTATTTCCCTGACCTTATTAGATTTAAAATATTAAAATATTCAAGGTTATTTAATGGACATTTGCCATTTGTTTAAACCCACTCCAAATGGAATTGTAAATGGTCCAAATGAATATCTCGGAATTTACCTTTTCCTAAAGCTAATATCTCCTCTGCACTCTCATTTTCTTTGATTCATCCTATTCTCTTCTGCTTCTCCTTTCTCAGATTTTTCCACTCAAATTTCTTACCTGATTTCTTTTCCTCTTCACCTTGCCTTTTATCAGTCTCTTGCCTTTTGTTTTTCTATCCTTTCTGTATTTATATTACCTAGACATCTGGGAAACATCCTTCTACTTTTATAGTATTTCCACATTAGCAGTTACATTGACTTGAAATATTTAATCATGTATCTATATTTTAATAACATGCTATAAATTAATTTAATGACTTGCCTATTTCCAAAGATTGAACACTTACTTTAATTCTGTCTTTGTCAATAATAGAATCATATTTCTATCCAATAGAGATTACTAAATTATAGAGGAAGATGATATGGTTCCTGGTTGCTTGCACAGCTTTTATATTTTTCTAATATCTACAGTATTATCACAATATGTAAATCCCTAATAGTACCTGGGAAAGTTTTATCACAATAGACACTTAATTCTTATCCATTAGAATTCGACTCTGATTGGTTCACTTTTGCTCCTAGAATTTATGACAACATTCCTGAGGAGATTCAGGAATCAGCAGAGTAATCAAAACTAGGCAGACAAATGAGCAAAGGAAAGCATACTGTTTAAGAACTGAACAAAAAAGAGTTCCACATAAATAGCTTACAAACAGGATCAGGTCAGTTTCAGATGATGGACAGAATGGATGGAAGTCACAGTCATGGATGCGAAGGCCAAAGAAGTTGTTTTATCTAATCTACAGTGAATTATTCTACAGTGTGAGGAAAATCAAAACAAAAAGGCAGAGTGCTGTCTCTGAAATCAATACAGACAATATTGATTGTCTATAATCAATATACAACACAGAAACAGGTAGTATTTATCTGACCATAGGAAACTAATGTCTCATCTAGATAACATTTATTTTAAACAACAAGATGTGTCATCTATGTAGTTTTTACAAATAACTTTCTCTTCATAGTTAAACTGTTTTTAAAAATTAGATCAACTTAAAAGAGTTTTTTGCACAATATACTATTTTGTACAATATAATATTCCTTTCTAAACTACTGACATTGAACCCATTTTAGCCCTTTGTTGATAATGTTGGTCATTGTTTTGATATTTATCATTAAACATTGTCATAACACAACTCTACGTCAGTTCTTGGGTGTACAAGCTTTCTTCTTTAGTGGTGAGTGGTCACTTTTATGTTACTCCTTAACCCCTTTGTGATTTCTCTTCCTAATGCATGATGAACTAGAAAGTCAGATCACTATCCAGCTTAAAACTTGAATGACAAAGTAGTCAATAAATTCCTAAGGGTGGTCCTAACAAATGTAATATATAGCTTCAGCTCAAGGGGTGTCTGTAAGCTATTTGTTTTTCTCAGCTACCTAATCTACTAATTTCCTAATTTGGGGGAGGTTCCTAAATTTTCATAGTATTAAAATATTGAGGAAATTTAAAAAGCAATGGATTCCTTAAAAACAGGCACAGAAATGAGCAATAAGAGAGACTGTTTAAGTTTGAAGAAGCTTTCTGTACTATTAGGTGAGAATGTGTAAATCAATGCATTACAAACTAAAGATTTATTTTAGGTGTGTTATGTAATACCCAATAGAATTATAAATCCCAGAAAGATTTACTTTTGAACAGTTACAGGTATCTAGAATATTCACAAATATCTGAGAGTAGCTGGGTAAATGTTTTCCAATAAAATACAGTTTTCACTTGATTTGATTAACAAGTTTGTATAGTTCAATGATTAAGTGCATTGACTTTGAAGTCAAGATTCCCTGGATGTAAATCCAAGCTCTACCATTTACTGGCTAAAAAAACTTGTCCAAATTACTTAAGCTATATGTGCCCAAGTTTCCTCATCTATATTTGGAGGTAATGGTAGCATTGTGAGCATCAACATAAAATAGTTCATATAAAGTATTTAAAAGTATTTCTGATGTTCAGTGTTCAATAGGTTTTCTTATTAAACTACAGAGAAAATTTCAAAAGAAAAATCAAGAGGGTCTTTAAACTAGTTTTTATCTTCCTGAAAATGGCAAAGGTTTCCGATTATATGTGAACTTGTTTAAAAATCCTATTGTGGCATCTGAAGCATGTGTGCATATAAATGTTCTCACATTTCTGAACACAATTTATAGAGAGCCAAAGACAGTCAGAGATTCACTATTATTTGTTAAACAGCTTTTCTAAAGTGGTAAAAGTTAGTAGCGCCTTTTCCAAATGGTGCTTTATTCACACTAATTAAGCAAACGGGCTTTCTGGTTTTAATTAAGTGAAGTGTTTGTATAAGTATATGCTTGTTTGTATACTCAGAAGCAATAAGGGTGAGATTTTAATATAGAAAGGAAGAAATAGTCACGAAGAAAGTTCAAACCCGTTCAATTAAAAATCCTAACCTTATAGTTTTATGCAATGCAAAGTTAATGGACTGGTTCGAATTCCATAAAATGGTCCTTTTTTTTTATTATCTGAAATGGCTCATGGATCTCACATGAACATACCTAATATTTCTGGAGCATTACCTCTTCAGAGGTATAATCACACTGTGTATCAATAAAGATAAAATACGTGGTAAGTGAAATTTTGCTTTCTGGCTGCTTTGGGATTATATGGCTAATGGCTGTGGGGCAGACACTCCAGCAATTAGACTAGGAAGATGTCTTAGCTCTGAGGGCACAGGTAAGATTCCAAAGTGTGCAAAACGAGTAAACCAGAAGGTAGGGGCGAAGGTGGTGTATTGAAGGATGCTCGTAAGTGTTGTCTCTCAGGACTTCAAGGAGCAAATCTGTTCAGGACATTATTTTAGAGAAAAATAGAAGAAAGAAGAATGAATGAAATAATTGGACTGTACATAGACCAACTTCACGTGGTGCGGTTCTGTGAAAAGACTGATAAACTTGCAAGAACAAGGACTCACAGCTCTGCCAGCAGATCAGCTGAATGGCTTTAGACAAGCTACTTGACTTCTCTCTGAGCCTCAGTTTTCCCACTTAGATTCTATTAAGAGATTTAGAAATGTTAACTGAGTGCCTACCTTGTGCCAGTTGTTGAGCTAGGCTTGGGATGCTAAGAAAGACAGCACAATTCCTTTTCCGGATCGGGAGACTTCCATTGTAAAGAGGAAGGCAAGCACCCAATAAGCACAGTAAGGTCCTACTAGTGCTTTGATTTTACCTCTACTAATGGGAGGAAAGGGGAAGAAGAATAACGTGTACAATCTTATTTGCAGGTAGGGGCAGAGAAGTAAGATAAGCAGATATATGTGAGGGATATGTAAACAGAAGATTTTAGACAGCAGGAGCATGGTGGGAATTCTGGGAGCAGCAAGCACTTTGACATTGTGCGGCAAAGATAGGAAAGTAAACACTGGCAAATAGTTCAGTTATCAAATCTTCAATGCCTAGGTATTTTGGGGAAAATGGATATTCATGTTGAGATAAATGGTCGATCATCCTGGCAATCTTTGGAACAAGGGGAAAAGGACTATATGATTTCAGTGCAAACAATTATAGCAGTATGTCCTCTAACGTGATTCTTTTCTACCTCCATTGATTTGAATCAGGTAATTGTCCTGAGCCATGTAGAGTTACTTTTTGAAATAAATTCTCACATAATTAGCCTGTTCAGAATCTTTGAGAAACTTTCTCATGTAAATGTTCTTAGAATTATCTGAGGTTATGAATCTCTATCAGGGTGAGTGCTATAGCATCCCCAATGTACCTGTGAACTTTGAAATTCATGTTTATACTTTATCTTCCACCAGGTCATTGCTGGAAAGATTATTCAACACGATGCAAAAAGAAAAAAATCAATATGGATAGTGAACGTGATGTGTCCCAACAATTAGAATATAATATTGCTGTCTGTTTGAAGGAGAGTATATTTACCCTTCAAGTTAAACTTTTGTCTTGCAATCCCTTTTAATGATATAAGGGAAAATAAGCTTAGGTTCATTGTGTCCTCAAAAAGCTGGCAAGAATATTAATCAGTGAATTGCAGTGTAGGTAGCATTGCACAGCCCTCAAGTTATTGAAGCCCTCTGAATATCTAAACACTCAGAAAAACTCTATTTAGAACTAGGCAGTGATAGAGACTAGAAATGTATCCTCTGAATAGATTACATCACATTAAGATGGCACCAGTTGATTTATTTTAGCAAATTTTACCTTTCTGCTGTAGGTACTGATTAAAAGCCTCTAACATAAAGAAAGTAGCTGTTGCATCATGACATATCATCAAATTTTAAACATGGAAGGAACTTGAGCTTGCATATAGTACAATTCTTTTGGACTATGCATTGGTCAGGTTCACTAGAGAAACAGAACCAATAGTGTATATATGTATCCCACTAAAAGCGAGATTTAGTATAGGAATTGGTTTATGCTATTATGGAGGCTGGGAAATCCCACAGTCTGCCCTCTGAAAGTTGAGACCAGAAAAGCCAGTGGTGTAACTAATTCCGAGTCCTAAGGTCTGAGATCTGAGCAGGGTGGGGGTGGGGGGTGGAAGTGGGGGTGGCAGATGGTGGAAGTCCTTGTTGGAGTCCGAAGGCTGGAGGAGCACCAGTATCTGAGAGTAAGAGAAGATGGATGTCCCAGTTCAAACAGAGAGTGAGCGGGAATTCACCCCTTTTCCATCTTTTTGTTCTATTCGGGCTCTCAAGGAATTGGATGATGTCCACTGCATTGGGGAGAGCCATCTGCTTTGCTCAATCTACCAATTCAAATACTAATCTATTTGGAAATACCTTCATAGGTACACCTAGAAAATAATGTTTTCCAGCTAGCTGGGTATCTTTTATCCCAGGGAAGTTGACTCATAAAATTAACCATCACAGAGTAGGTCCAGAGAAATAAGTGACTCAAGTTCACACAAACCTGGACTCCTGACACATGGTCCAGTGCTCTTTCACATGTAGGGGAGGAAGACATTTCCTCTACCCTCTCTGGGTGTGTCTGGCCAGAGAACGAATTAAATTCACATGAGACAGAATAGCAGGGGAAAATTAAACAAAGCTTTATAGCATGTATACATGGGAGAGGTCAGGCAAGCTGAGCAACTTGCCAAAATGGCTGAAGCCCCCACCTTAAATATCATATCCAGCTAATGACAAAGGAGGATGCTGGGTGTGGGGGGAGTCAGTTACAGGAGGTTACCAAACAAGCACAATAAACAAATGCAGATTTAAGTCCTTGCCTTCCCCATTGATTAAGAGTTTCTAGAGTTAAGGTCATCCCCCCTTCTTCCTGGTAGAGAGGGAGATATCTTTACAGATGGAGATTTCCTTTACAATGTAAATATGTCTTACAAAGGGTAAGTAAATTCTACTTTTCAGTTGCTTTCCAGCCCCAAATAATCATCATGCCAAAGAGACATATCTTGGGGTGGCCAATTCCAGGCCCCCACACACATGTACCTTGATTCTTTGTTATGTAATAATAACAGCAAATACAGATTCTAAAAGTTTGGGGGAACTTGTGAGTTGTGAGACTATATCATCTTAAGCAAACTTAATATAAGCAAAACCAAATTTACATACGTGATCAAATGTCCACAATTTTTATCTTTGCAAAAGGATTTACTGAATCCTTAAAACTTTCTTTAAGTAGTAAACTATTAGTTTATTCAAAACTTTTATTGGTTTGTAC
Organism: Equus quagga; assembly: GCF_021613505.1. Taxonomy (NCBI): domain Eukaryota; kingdom Metazoa; phylum Chordata; class Mammalia; order Perissodactyla; family Equidae; genus Equus; species Equus quagga. The sequence continues at coordinate 117,572,096 of NC_060273.1, read as the reverse complement.
TGTATTCACAGCACTATACATTTATAACATAAAATACACATACTGCTTTATAAACTTCCTTTGAGTTATTTCCATTCTGAGAGATTCTGAATGTGTTAATGGACAAATAATGCAAAAGAAAACCTGATTAGTGTGCTAGTAACAGAGGATACGATGACTGTACCTCAACCAACATGCCATGCCCTACAAAATTATTCCAGTATTTCTAGTACTTATTTTTGAGCATGGATATAGGAAAACCTCTCAAAAGCTATAACCTAGTTTCTAACATAAGGAGCAATAAGCCTAGCGGAGGACTGGGCAGAATTGTATAAGTGTCTGACACTACTTGTTGGTCAGGGAATAAGATATTAAAAAACAAAATATTTAAAAAACCTGATTATCTTATCTACATGCCTTGTAAAATATTACTGCTGTTTGAAGAACACAAAGTCTGAGATTTATTTTTTCTTTTTTTTTGTGGAAGATTAGCCCTGAGCTAACTGCTTCCAATCCTCCTCTTTTTTCTGAGGAAGATTGGTCCTGAGCTAAGATCCATGCCTATCTTCCTCTACTTTATTTGTGGGACACCTACCACAGCATGGTGTGCCAAGTGGTGCCATGTCCACACCTGGGATCTGAACCAGCAAACCCCAGGCCGCCGAAGTGGAATGTGTGCACTTAACCTCAGCGCCACTGGGCCAGCCCCCTGACATTTTCTTATACAGTGGTTCTTCCAAAATCTTTTCATAATTTTCTTAATATTCATGATGTTCAACAGATCTTAAACATTGTTGAAAATACACCATTCTGGAGAATATGCTCACTGCTTCTCTTCTCCTATATATGTATGCCACTAAGTGCTTGCCACTTAGTAGACACTTAATACAAATTTGTTGAATGAATACATGATAATTTTCAGTGTAGGAATAATTTTAATACACCAGAGAGAATTATTCAATTTCCTGGTCTTTAAACATTTTATTAGAGGAATAAATTCTTACTGAAAATGATGGTAATCACAACTTTATTATCTCCTGTTTATTATGGATGTTATACAGCAAATAGAAACCAGGATATCATCTGCTAGGTAGCCATAACGTCCCTGGATTTTCTCATATCAGTATAGTCAGTCAGTCAAAGAAGTCTGATCAAAATATCAAAAAGTGTCTTACCAATAATCAAGTAGTGCATTTTAACTGTCTTCAACCCTTGTGAATCAAACATAAAAATACATACTGTGAAGCTTGTGTTGTGATATTAAAATCTAGATAAACTGCAAAACTGTAGTCCAAGACTACACGGATCATCTTCTCACCTTCTTTAGGCAGCTGCTGGAACTAAGGAAGCTTCTATGGTGTTGAGAGTTGAGTTTAACTAGTCCATAACATTGCTGCCTTGGCATCCATATTGTGTGGCTAAACAGCCTACATGGGCCTGTGAACTGACACTAGCCCCTTAGAGTCACAAGTAAGTGTGAGTTTCTGAGAGGACTTCTGCAAGGCCCCAGGTGATAAATAGTCTCTTTGGCCTCCCATCTCCTTCTCCTTTTGCCTGCTTTAGATAACATCCCCTTGAAGCTGTCTATGAAAATAATCCATAACCAATTTATAAATGAAAATTTGGTGGAGATTATTCTGAGCTAAAATGTGAGGACCATGGCCCGGGGCCTTTCTTTCCAACGCAAGAAAGGGCACCAAAGAAGCAGGGTATACAGAGTGGTTATATACTCCCAAAGAGGATGTTTCACATAGGATTGAAATGTCCCTTTTACAACAGTTGCGAGACTGCTCTGTGGGCACAGCAATTGATGGACACAGCAGGTAGGTCTGCTGTCTCAGTGAACACAGCAAGGTGGCAGGTCTGTTGTCTTGAGCTGGGTGGTCACAGGTGAGCTGGGTAGTCAAAGGTGAGCACCAGAATCAGTTCCTAGCCTAAGGAAAGATGCTTATCCTTAAGGAAATGCCAATGTGGGGGGAAGTTCCACCTTTATCTTAAGAGCATTTGCTCGTGCCATAGTAAATGTTTCAAGCAGACACACAATGCATGCTCAATGGCCATGTCAGGCCCTTTTGGAAAAAACAAAGTCAGGCTGAATTAGGTTTACACCAAATGGCTTCCTCACATACTCCAATATATCCTATTGCTTGCCATTTCTATTTGTCAAAGCTTACCAAAACCCAGCTCTTTCTGGTTCGAATTGACCAATTGGCCTTAGCCCGGGAACAATCCCAAAAGCACTCCACCTGTGGACCCTAATAAAGGCATATGCCCAGGTTCTGAAGCTCACTCTCTGCCTGTACTCTGCCTTGACCTCTCCATGTGGCCCCTTGAGGCAAGCCCTGAACTTCCTCCAGGACCTGTGAGTCATAAACTTCTCTATCTAACTTTCCCTGAGGTCTTCATTGAACTATGGCTCATTATCTAACACCTCGGGGCTCTACATAACAAATGTTAATTTAACAATGTGGGGGCCTGGAATTGGCCACCCCAAGATATGTCTCTTTGGCATGATGATTATTTGAGGCTGGTTCCTTTGCTGACAGGAAAGCAACTGAAAAGTAGAATTTACTTACCTTTTGTAAGAGACATTTACATTGTAAAGGAACTCTTCATCTGTAAAGATATCTCCCTCTGTACCACGAAGAAGGGGAGATGACCTTATCTCTAGAAACTTTTAATCAATGGGGAAGGCAAGGACTTAAATCCGCATTTGTTTATTGTGCTTGTCTGGTAACCTCCTGTAACTGACTTCCCTCCCCCTCCCAACTCTGGCATTTCTTTAAGGATTAAGCATCTTTCCTTAGGCTAGGAACTGATTGCTGTGCTCACCTGTGACCACCCAGCTCAAGACAATAGACTTGCCTCCTGCTATGCCCTCCAAGATAACAGACCCACTATCTGCTGTGTCCATCAAGCACTGTGCCGACAGGGCAATCTTGTGACTATTGTGGGAGAGACATTTCAATCATACGTGAAATATCCTGTTTGGGGGTATATAACCACTCTCTATACCTCACTTCTTTGGTGCCCTTTCTTCCTTTGGGAAGAAAGGCCCTGGGCCATGGTCCTCATAAAGCTTTGTTTAATTTTCTCCTGCTATTCTGTCTCATGTGAATTTTATTCATTCTCCGGCCAGACGAACCCAGGTAATGGAGAGGAAATGTCTTCCTCCCCTACAACGAAGATCACAACATACGGGTCTTATGTTTTCAGAATATAGATGACATCATCAATATAATAAAAATATTTCAATAAACACCTAGGTAATATTTGGCTACTGACAATTGCTATAATTTTGGAAACGTAAGGAGTTTGACATAACACAATAGGATGAATTTAACTTTTGATGCTGCTCATTTAGTAGCCTATGCAAGTAGGGAAGCAGCATTAAAATGCTCTATTGAAGGAGGAATCTTGGCCAGATTGCTCGCATTAGCTTTTGAAGCTCTTTGTCTTCAGGAATTACAGTGAAGCCTGAGGCCACTTTGAAGGGTAATTGAATGACTTAATTCTTCGTAGTAAATTGCAGAAATTAAGGAATAATTTTCTACAGTATGTTTATTGACCTCATGAAAGCTATTAATATCATTAAAAGACCTGGCCGCATGAAGATAGTCAAGTGTCATGGTCAACTTATGTTTTTGCCCCTATAGCCCTCTAACTACCACAGCTGGGGTCATTTCATTCATTCTTTCATTTATTCAATAAATAGTTATTGAGTGCCCACTGTGTGAGAAGCCTCTCAGTTGATGACGGAGTGACAAATAATGAATAAGACATGATTTCTAACGTAGCTCTATGCTAGTAGTTTAGGAGAATCAGATTTAACACTGGGCTCATTTTGACCTTGTATGCAGGTTCAAGTAGCTGTTTCACCCTCTTGCCTTCCCTTTTCTGAGTTATTGCCTTGCTTCCTGGCCCTGTACTTTATTTATTTGGGGGATCGTTTTGTACTTGTTTTCTTTCAGGGGTTCCTAAAGACTGGAATTCTGCACCCGATCTCCAGAATTTATGGCAAGTCTCTCCCCCACTGTTGCAGTCTCTACATCAACACAGTCATCACGAGTCATCTGAAAATTGGTTATTGCCAGAGTCTCTGCTAGTCTTCTTCTCTTGCATTCTGGGACTTTGAGATAGATTTCGTTATTGAAACTCCTTAATGCAAATTGCACACCTGCTTCAACTCCAATTATTTGATGATAGTCTTGGGCTGTTTGCTGGAAATTGGAGAGTAGTACTGCAAACACACAAACACTTTTGGAGGGCTGTAGAATTCTCATGTTTTAAAGAGGTTCTACCTTACCTTCTAGGCTATGAGGTCTTTGAAAGAAAGAGCCAAGCTATGTTCATGTCTTGTCACTCAGCATTTAACACACAGTGATTTTGTTTTGTCAGTTATTTAAATATTTTAATACACACACAGAGTTATACAGAGTAGATAAAGAGGATCAAATCTTTTCTCATTCAAGAACGACTCAGTTTAGCCAAGAGAAGGGAGTGATTTGAAGCTATAATTTCCCTTCAGCTGTGCATTATCTGCTGCCCTCTGTTGAGTCAACCTCAAAACAGTCCCGTACTTCAGTGATTAGCTGGGTACATTCTCCCCAGAGCAGCATTCTTACCGATTTCTTTAGTAGTGGTTCCAATAGCTGTAATATTTTTTAAATTGAAATATAATTTACATACTAAAATATTCACCCTTATAAAGTATGCAATTCAGTGGTTTTTAGTATATTTACAAAGTAGTGTAGTTGTCACAACTACCAAATTTCAGAATATTTTTAACACCCCAAAAAGAAACCTGGTACCCATTAACAGTCACTCATCCTCTCCAGGCCTCTGAAACAATAATTTATTTTCTGTATCTATGGATTTGCCTATTCTGAACATTTTATATAAAAAGAATCATTCAATATGTGGCCTTCTGTGACTGGCTTCTTTCACTTAGCATAATATTTTAAAGGTTCATCCATGTTGTAGCATGAATCATTCTTTTTTTTCCCCTTCGGGCTGAATAATATTCTATTCAATGGATATGCTGCATTTTATTTATCTCTTCCTCAGCTGATGGACATTTGGGTTATTTCCACTTTTTGGCTTTTATGAATAGTGCTGCTGTGAACATTCAACTAGTTTATGTGTGGACATATGTTTTCAATTCTCTTGGATACATATGTAGGAGTAGAGTTTCTGGGTCATATGCTAACTTTATGTTAACTTTTTGAGGAACTGCCAAACTGTTTTCCAAAGTGGCTGCACTGTTTTACTTTCCGACCAGCATTGTATGAGAGTTCATATTTCGCCACATCATTGCCAACCTGGTTGTTCTTCGTCCTTCTGATTATAAACATCCTAGTGTTTGTGAAGTGGTATCTCACTATGGTTTTGATTTGCATTTCCTTAATGACTAGTAATGTTGAATATATTTATCATCTATTTGTACATCTTTGAAAAAATTTCTATTCAAATATTTTGCCCAGTTTTTAATAGATCTACTGGACGTTTTACTATTGAGTTCTAATAGTTCTATACATATTCTGGACACTAGACTCTTATCAGCTATGTGGTTTACAAATATTGTTCCCATTCCATGAGTTATCTTTTCGCTTTGTTGATATTGTACACTGAAGCACAAAAGTTTCAAAATTTGATGAAGTCAAATGTATCTGTTTTATCTTTGGTTGCTTTTGCTTTTAGTGTCATGTTTAAAACCCATTGCCTGATTCAAGGTTATAAACATTTACACTGATATTTTCTTCTATGAGTTTTATAATTTTAACTCTTACATTTAGACCTTTGATCCAATTTGAGTTAATGTTTCTATATACTGTGATGAAGGATTATAACTTCCTTCTTTTGCATGTGGATGTACAGTGGTCTTCAACACTACAAGTTGAAAACACTATTCTTTCCTCATTGAATTATCTTGGCATCCTTCTCAAAATTCAATTGACCATAAATGTATGGGTTAATTACTGTACTCATAATTCTATTCCATGGATCTATATATCTATCCCTATGCCAGGACCACACAGCCTTGATTACTGTAGACTTAGAGGAAGTTTCGAAATTAGGAAGCATAAGTCTTCAAACTTTGTTCTTCTTTTCCAAGAAGTTTTGCCTATTCTGAGTCCCTTGCATTTCCATATGAATTTTAAGATTGGTCTGTCAATTGCTGAAAAAAGAGAAAAAGAGTTTCTGGATTTTAACAGAATTCTGTTGAATCTTTAGATGAATTTGGGGAGTATTGCCATCTTAACAGGTCTTCTAATCCATGACCATGGGATGTCTTTTTACTTATTTGTTAGTGCCGTTTAGTTTATTCCAACTCCTAGTGATCCTGTGTACAGCAGAGGAGAACCCTGCCTGGTCTTTTTGTACCATCCTCTCATCTTCCGACACTATATCAAACAACACTCCATTGCTATTCATGGGCTTTTCATGGCCAAGTTTTTCAAAAGTTTTTGGCCAGTCCTTCTTTCTACTTTGTCTTAGTATGGAAACTCCACTAGAGCCTGGCCATCATGGGTGATCCTGCTGGTATTTGAAGTACTGGTGGCATAGCTTTCAGCATCACAGCAACATGCAGGTGCCACAGTATGACAACTGACAGACAGGTAATATGGCCCCCTCACGAGGAAATTAACAAGAGCCATAGTTGTGAGAGAACCAAATCTTGACCACTAGACCACCAGAGGTGGCCTTCATTTATTTAGGTCTTCTTTAATTATCTTTCAATGGTATTTTGTAGTTTTCATTGAACCAGTCTTGCACTTCTTTTGTTAAACTCATCCTCAGTATTTTATTCTTTTTGATACCAGTATAAATAGAATTTCTTTCTCATTACTAGTGTATAGAAATAAAATTAATTTTTCCATTATGCTCTTATATTTTGCAACCTTGCTGAACTTCTTTGTTAGATTTAATGATTTTTTTTGTGGATTCCTTGGGGTTTTCTACATTTAAGATTATGGCACTTGTAAATGAGATGGAATTACTTCTTTCTTTCCTATCTGGATGGCTTTTATTTCTTTTCCTTGTCAATTTTCCCAGGCTAGAACCTCCAGTACGATGTTGAATAGAGGTGGTGAGAGCAGGCATCATTGTCTAGTTCCTGATCTTAGAGTGAAAGCTTTTAATCTTTCACCATTAACATGATATTAGCTGTGATTTTTTGTAGATGTCCCTTATTAGGCTGAGGGAGTTTTCATCTATTCCTAGTTTGGTGAGTATTTTTAACAGGAAGAGTGTTGACTTTTGTCAAATATTTTCTCTGTATCTATTCAGATGATCATATAGAACATGTCCTTTATTGTATTAACATGGTATATGATGTTTTAAACTAACGGATTTTATGTATTGCACCAACCTTGCATTCCTTGGATAAACCTCACTTAGACATGGTGTATAGTTCTTTTTTATATGTTGCTGACTTTCAGTTTGCTAGAATTTTGTTGATTATTTTTGTATCTATCTTTGTTAGGTGGGGAGGGTACTGGTCTATAGTTTTCTTGTGCTGTCTTGATCTGGCTTTGGTATGTGAGTAATATTGTTCTCATAGAATGAGTTGTAAAGTTATTACCTCATCTTCTACTTTTTGCACAGAAATGTTTATAACAGCTTTATTTATAATGGCAAAATATTGGAAATAACCAACATGTCTTTCAATAAGTGAATTGATATACTGTGGTACACTTATATATTGGAATATTATTTATCTATAAAAACAAATGAGATATCAGGCCAGGAAAAGATGTGGAGGAAACTGAAATGCATGTTAAGTTTAAGAAGTCACACTAAGGCCACATACTGCCTGATTCTAATTATATGGCATTCTAGAAAAGGGAAAACAATGAGCAAAAAGATCAGTGATTACCAGAGGTTCCAAGGGAGGGAGGGAAGGTGGAAGAGCTAGAACACACAGGAAGGTTAGGGCAGTGAAACTATTTTGTGTGATACTGTAATGGTGGACACATCACATTAGGTATTTCTCAAAACCCGTAGAACCATATGCCATGAAGAGTGAGCCCTAAAATGAACTATAGAAGTAGTTAATGATAGTATATCAATATTCACTCATCAGTTGAAGCAAATAAAGTGCACTAATGAACGATATTAGCAATAGGGAAAACTGTATGTGGGAGGGAATAATAGAAACTCTCTTTACTTTCTGCTCAATTTTTCTGTAAATCAACTGTAGTAAAAATAAAGTCTATTAATTTAAATATAGTATAGTCCAGTTCATATTAAAACTAAATCACAATAGCATAAAAGATTGTTTCTATACGTTTCCATTCCCTCTCTCATCCATTTGCTGTTATTACATATAAAGGAAATTATATCTTCATAAATGCTAACCCTATCAGCACAGATTTGTAATTATTGTTTTATGCAGTTGTTTTTAAAAATCACATGGGAGAAAAAATTGTCTTATAAATAAATATAACATTTATAGTGTCATTTATATTTACCTATATAGTTACCTTTATCAATGGTCTTTATTTTTCATAACTTGAATTCATTTCCGCTTAAAGAAATCATTGTGCCCATGGTTCAAGAAACCACCCTAGCAGTATAATAAAACCAGCTCCAGGTGTTTTTGCCACAAATCACAGATGAGTTCTCCCATGTCAATAAGCCCTTCCTTATGCTGCCTTATATTCCACTATCCCAGGTACAAAACCTTCAATGGGCTCTTGTATTCATTCAACTCTTAGGACTTCTGGCCCATATTAGCCACACATTTCAATTATTTGGGTACATATGTTTTTTCCTGTTAGGTAGCAACTGCCTTTCTCTACTTAGATTATGCTGTGATTAATTGTTGTGAATATAATTATGGTGACAAGAGAAGGCACAGGCAGATCCTGGCGACAAGCATTATCTTCCCAGGAAATAGTAGGAGGTGAGGTATTTAAAAAGTCTCCATGTGAGGAAAGATTTCTCTGCTTTATCAAGGAAAAGCGAATTTCTTCTGTTGGCCTGGAAAATTTAAGGGAATCTGAGCACTCAATATTCTGAGGCAGATTGACCCAGATGTCGTACCTAGTCTCAGGTTCCCTATTTTCTTGTCAAGGCACTGACTTTGATGTAGGACTGTGTTAGGGTGAGCATTTCGGCTCCTACGTAATTTGGTCACACTCAAAACCAGATTCTGGGCTTGATTTTCAACACGTTCCTCCCTGTAGCTGTGAGATAAGTATCTCTTTAAAGCTCTTTGCTTTTCAGATCATGGGTAAAAGCAAAAATTTATAGCCGCTTTCTTTTTGTTTTTCCAAAGTCTCCAGCATCATCAAAAGGAGTCTAGGTAGTTTGGACTTCCTCGAAAACTGGGCATGAAGTAAAATTTAAGTGCTAATGCTTTCCTGGGAGGTGTGACCCAAGGCAGTGAAACTGAGGGAAAAAGGTCCAGAAGTGGGGTAAGAAGACAAAAAGGAGATGAGTGTTTGATGCAGGCACTGCTTCACAAGACATAAAGAGAGTAGCAGGTTGCTAGCCTTACATGAAATCTCGGATAGATGGTACATAAAACACATATCAGGACAAATCATAAGAGTGAGAAATAAAAAATAAATTTATCTTCCATGTCTCCCCTGCCTCTTGTTCCGCATTGATCAACATTGTTCCATGGAAATTCAACAACTTAATACTTCCTAGTTGTAGCCTCTACCCTTTTTAGCACCTCTGCTAATTATTAATATTTAGCTTTAAACAGCTGTTCAAATATCTCAAATGTGGAGATTTGAATTTGCTGTGTGAAAGGCAACATATAGGTTGTAGTATACAACAAATACTTATGGAGGAATATCAAAACTAAATAAGCAAAAGTGTGGGCTTGATTATTACATTTGTTCAATGAGAGGACCCCAAAATGCATCTTTTGAAAATAAAAATTATTTTTTATTTAAAGAAATGTAATTTATTTTAGTTCTGTAAAAATCATTTTCATAAAGCAATTGACCCTTCAAAATTTGTCGTTGAAATTTTCTCAGTTGAGCTGTATTTATAGCATGATATAGCTCAACATATGTATATACTTTATATATTATTCTATATACTTTAATATTCACTTTTCATACATTTGTATATATGTATGAAAACCCACATATTAACCATAGCTACAAATACCACACCATATACACTCAGCTCCCCAAAAAAGTAAAATTTTAAACTTCATTCAGATATTCAAGAACCTTCAGGACACAGTTTGATTTTACCTGATTTGTAAGAGAATGTTTTCATTTAAGTAAGCTATTTGCTGTGGATCTTTCTACAGATGTACTTTAGCAGAATAAGTATGTTATCTGTTCCTAGTCTGCTGATTAATTTTAATATGGATGTGGTTGAATTTTATCACATGCTTTTACTGCATTGATGGAGATTATAAATTTAGTTTTCTAGGATTTTGTTTGGAAGTTTTCCGTTTAATTTAATGACTTGAATATGCTTAAATAAAAAAGTAAATAAAAAATTAAAAGACAGATGAAAATATGTTTATTGCATTGTGCTATCCTTTTTAGATTTGCTGTCAAGATTTTTCTAACCTCATAAAAGGAGTTGGATAATTCTTATTTTTTTAAATTTTTTATTGAGTTAATGATAGGTTACAATCTTGTGAAATTTCAGTTGTATATTATTGTCTGTCAGTCGTGTTGTAGGTGCAACCCTTCACCCTTTGTGCCCAACCCCCCACCCCCCCTTTCACCTGGTAGCCACTAATCTGTTCTCTTTGTCCACAGGTTTAAATTCCTCATATGAGTGGAGTCATACAGAGATTGTCCTTTTCTTTCTGGCTTATTTCACTTAACATAATTCCCTCAAGTTCCATCCACGTTGTTGCAAATGGAACAATTTTGTTCTTTTTAGAGGTGGTGGAGAAAAAGGAACCCTCATACACTGCTGGTGGGAATGCAAACTGGTGCAGCCACTATGGAAAACAGTATGGAGATTCCTCAAAAAATTAAAAATAGAACTACCATACAATCCAGCTATTCCACTACTGGGTATCTATCCAGAGAGATTGAAGTCAGCAATTCCAAAAGTCCTATGCACCCCAATGTTCATTGCAGCATTATTTACAATCTCCAAGACATGGAAGCAACCTAAGTGCCCATCAACAGAGGATTGGATAAAGAAGATGTGGTATATATACACAATGGATAATTCTTTTTTTAATATATATTTTCAGAAATAGTTTGGTATGCTTAGAAAAATATATTCTTCACATATTCAGTAAAGTGCAAATGAAAAATTATTTGAGAACTATGGAATTAAGGATTTTAATTTACCAGAATATAATTTTCTATCTGTATCCTGTAGCTCTTAGTAGCAAAGAATAAAGCCCTCAAATTTTGATGGAGAAATTGAAGGATTATTAATTTATTTTGACTTAAACATTTGTGCTGAAGTTAAATGCCCACAAGTTTAACCACTATTTATGATTTTGCGACTTTAGGAATTTTTTTGATGGCCATTCTCTATTGATAGCTCTTTCTTTGTCCAATTAAAACATTTTAATAGTACAGTTTTGCAAACGGAGAGATTATCTATGTGAGTAAATATACTCTCTCTCATATCTATCAACCATTTTAATAAGAAATATCACCATGACTCTTTTTATTATCAATAGAGTGTATTGTTGTTACTAAATATTTCAGATAGCAGTGAATTTCCTGCAGTATTCTATGTTCTAAAGTCTGTAGCAGCCTTGTGACTTATAGTGTGCTGGCTTATCAACATACAATAATATGCTATTTTTATTAATGTTCTAAATTTTATTCATACCATGTCATATTGTATGATTAATCTGGTAAAACTACTTCTACTTTTCATTTTTTTATTAGCAAAACCTAAATTAACTCATGTTTTGATTCAGGGAAAAATATTTCAATTAAAAGTTCTAAAAATACTCTAGAAACTCGAAAACATCATGTGACGCTAAAAGATTCAGAGCTATTTGGCAGATGCTGAAGATGAGAAAATACAAAGCAAATTAACCAACAAAACAAATTAACCTATAAATTGTCCTCCTATGAGTTAAACCAATGACTATATTCAACTTTAGCGGTGCTTAATATAATGACTTATCATTGAAATAAACAAGTCCCTCACTTACCTGAACCTCTCAGCCAAATCCCATAAATTTTGATGAACTATAGAGGACACCTGCACAGAGAGTCCCACAGTTGTACTGCTGACTTCTCATCATCGCGGTGAGAAGTTGAGGCACGTAGGCTAGCTCTCACTGCTGCCTCACTAGAATTTAAAATGCAGCAGGTGCTGCTCTCTAGTAATCACTCCCTTGTTATGGGAATGGAATGTGAGTTTACTTGTTTGTTGGGAGGACCAGAAACCACCTGGACATATAGAGCTACAGGAAATGAGAATAGGGCTGAACAGAACAAGAGTTTGAGGGCAGAGGAGTGTGTGTAGGTGTGCATGTGTTTAGTGGGGTTCGATCTGGTAACATTTGAGCAGTTCAGAGTTTCCACAAGGTCCTCCTTGCATCCTTTGGTCACACCTGGATGTACTGCAGCACCTGGAGCCTTCCACCCATACCCAATATGTATGTATTTCATTTCCTAAGGTAATGGTTGCCAGCCAAGGGATAACTAGCTGATTAGGTTCTGTGTTTTGTTTGCTTCTGTGAAGATAACTTGAGGTTGTCAAGCTTCTGCAGCTTAGAGCTATCTTGGCAAATTTGGGTTCTATGTCTTTAACTAAGACAACTTCTACTATGATAAGCTCATTTGAAAACCTTAATTTAAATATAAGGTGTTCTTTAACAGTCATAGTTCAGGGGCCAGCCCAATGGCACAGCGGTTAAGTTTGCATGTACTGCTTCGGCAGCCCAGGGTTCGCCGGTTCAGATCCCAGTGCGGACCTACACACCACTTGGCGAGCCATGCTGTGGCAACTGTCCCACATATAAAATAGAAGAAGATGGGCACAGATGTTAGCTCAGGGCCAGTCTTCCTCAGCAAAAAGAGGAGGATTGGCAGCAGATGTTAACTCAGGGCTAATATAGGAGTGGCAAATAAACCATTATATTTATTTTTTCTATGTATGTAGAGAGCTATAGAGAGTCTTTTCATAGTCAATAAGCAAATTTCATAAAATTTGTAAGAGTATTCTAATAGGTAGATTGAACTATTCTTAAGAATTGTGGGATGCATCTCAATTCTGGCACATCTAAACATCACACTCTAGCTGAAGGTTACCATTGATTTCAGGATCCTTTTTCGGCAGTTTAATGATTGCCAGTATTTAGACAACAACCAGATAATTCATACAGTTCTTCACCCAAATTCCATGTGTGGTTTTGTTAGGAAGAACATGATTTCTCAGTTCTTGAACTTATGATCTACTGATTAAAGAGATTCTCGGTAATTCACCTTGGTTCCGAAGTCATGTTCCATGAATAAAGACACTGACACTTAAATAATAATCCACATGTGATACATCTGCTATAGCTGTGACTTCACTTCTTTTCATTTTCTTTAGTATTTTCCAAAATCTCTTCTTCCATTGACTTGAACTTGTTATTTCCTTCCTAGAATACAGCTCAGTGAAATGTTGTGATACAATATTTTCAAGTCAATTTACTAAAATTTAATGCATATATTACCATATTTTCAACTTTAGCTCACCAAACTATAGGCTCAAAGAAGTTGTGCTCCTGCTGGCTGGGCTTAAGGTTTAGAGGTCGATCTCTCTCTCCCTAATTAACTCACTCTTCCATTACCTACCCCTGACCCCATCTTCAGATGTGTTGATGTGATAATTTTTACTTTATGCCTCATTTCAGTTTGGGCATGGATATATTTTCTGTTGTTGCTTTTTAAAGTTTGACTCTTTAATAGTACTAGTACTTATTTTAGATGCTTAATTGATTCCCATGACTTATCAATACCATCATTAAAATAAACAATAAATTTTCTTCCTATTTGTATTCTTCCAAATAATATATACGTAGTTTGCAAATAGTAGCAGCTCTTACTGTTTTGATATAGTTGTTTTTCACAGATTAAGAATGATTAAGAGCAGGAGCATGAAGGAAATTCATTCTTGATTAGCTTATCCACCCTATCATGCTTATTAACGTTTAATGGTTTTTCCAGGGCCATATGATAACAAAAAATTCCCTAACATGCCTGCAAAATCCTGCACCATCTGGTTATGGCTAACTTCTCCAGGCTTAACAGCATGACAATCCTAGTGGCTTTCTGTATTTCTCTCATTTTCCTGTTTCCTCCTACTACAAGGCGTTTGCAAGTACGCTTTCTATGCCTAGAATGCTCCACAACCCATGCCCCAGATTTTCACCTCTTACCATCTTTCAGATCTCAGCCAATTTTTTAATTTCTTAAGGAAATACTATCTCATCTCCTTCAGAGTTCTAATTACTTAATATAGGCTCTCATTTCACAGCACCTTATTCCTAAATCATCTCCCTCATGATTATCACAGTTGTAATTTTATATTAGGTGGTTATTTGATTAGTATTTATATTTACCATTCAACTATAAGCGTATTGGTTAAAAATAAAAGTATGAATACATGTATGAACCTAGTTTACACATTTCATAGATCAAACAAATACAATGCTGACAGGAACAAATAATGTCTCTTTTACCCAAATAAATTAGTGAGACCACTTTCATTTTATCATAGGTGCTGTATCCACAGAAAGAGAACTAAACTTTTCCATGTTAGCACCCAGTTCTAAAATTCTCTATTGTAGATAAGCATTCCTAAGTATCAACCTACTCAATTAAAAAAAATTGCTAAGACTAAACCATGGAATCATTTGGAAGTAATTTGGACCATGGACTGTAAGCTTAACTCTCCTGACCTAAATAATAAAGATTTTCATATTAGCATGTGAGTCTTTAATATTTCTCATGAGCTTCAGGGTCGTATTTTCCAAAGAGTACCGAACATCATCTATTAATATTCCACAAATATCTTAAATTCCATAATTCTCAAACCAAATACTGTGTTCTTTTTATTCCTCCCAGTATGTATTACTTCTCTTCATTTCCCCTCTTTCCATCTTCACTGCTACTGCTGCAGAGTTGTCCTATTCCATTTTACCTGAGCTATTCTAATAACCTTGCAACAAATTATTTCTGAGTCTTTTTTTTTTTTCCAATGCCATCATTACTGAAAGATATAACATGCTCCCATCAATAATGATGGGTCATTAAAGCAATGATTTACAATAAGGGGATGCTTCACTGGGATGGGAAAGGAACACATCTGAATCACTAAAACATGGAAGTTTAGCATAGTTTGAAAAAGTCCCACTTTGATATTCACAAACATCTTCTATTACATGCAAGGAACAAAGAACTCAACATAAAATAAATAAGTACGAGTTTTCATTTTGTTTTTAACATAAGAACCCTGGAGGAGGGCTTCTGTAGACAGCTCAAGACATTAGTTCTCAGCAATTTTCTTGGAAATTAAACACAAAGTGGTTATGCCACTTCAGGAATCACCTGAAGCATTCAACACAGGAAGAATAGGGCGAGAGGAAGCACAAGCAGCATGTCCCTTTAATAAAGAAAGCCCTTCCAGAAGTCTTTGGCAGACTGTTTCATGTTATTGTCCTGAACTATCACATGCCCACCCCTCACTGCAGGAGAGGCACGTTAAGTGAGTATTATTTTTCTTATCTAGTAGAGTGATGATAGGAAAAAGAGAAAGTGATTGGAAATAGAGGCTGAGCTGGCCAATGCCTGGTCTGTCATGTCACTCCAGGGAAATATGTCCCATCTCTGTTGGGAATTCCTGTATGATGGTCCTCACTCTGCTTCTACTCATCAGTTCACTTTCCTTACTGCCACCAAAGTACCCTTTCTTTAAAAAAAAGTGATCATGTACAATCTTACCTAAAATATTTAGTGGATCCTTGTCTTCAACATAGCAACAATTCTAGAGCATCATAGTGTTAATGGCATAATGATGCGATGTGTTAGGCTCAGAGGTGTATCATGAAAATTTTTGTGAATGGTTTACTTCACTAAATCAATTTGGGGAGAATAAAAATTGTGATAATCCCATTTTCACTTGCTTTTTTTGTGTGATTTCTTACATTACATGGTAAAGGACCAACATAGATGGAGTGCAATGAATCACACTACCTTTGGCTTTGCCCATGGCGTGTCGCGTATGTAAATATCATCTGTCATATGTGCTACAGAGAAACACATGTTGAAAACTGCTGACTTTCAAGATAAGGTTCAAAACCCCTCATGTGAACCAAAAGATTCCTTGGATTTGAGTCTTACCAGTCTTTTCAACAACCCCACACCTGCAATCCACAAAATCCCAGGTCTTTGTGGCCTTGTTTTCTGTTTTTATGCATTTTTCCCCTCTCTGGCATGGCATTTCCTTAACCTTGTCTAGTCATTTTTAAGAATGACTCTGAGTCATTCTTGACCGTCATTCTTAAAAATGACTCTGAGTCATTCTTAAAAACTTAAGTTAAATGTAGTTTCTTTCACAAAGTTCTTGACCTCTCCAGTCATGGGTAAATTCTTCTCTCCTTGTGGCTCCCAGCATGCCTTATTCATACTGATGTAAGGGCTGTGATTGCATTATTTTATGCCTCCCCTCTTTTGACTGTGAAACTTTCTGGAAGTTACAAACTGTGGTCTATTAATCCATATATTTTTAACCACTAACATCTTCTGGAACATAATAGGCACTTAATTATTTTTTCATCCAGGAAACACTTATTAAGTCAAAATAAGAACTCTTCATTTTGACAAACCATTTTATTGTGAAGCTAAATAAGGATTAACTCTTTAAAAATTTTAAATTAAATTTTAGTTGTTGCCAAAACTTACATCAGCTAATGGCATAGCCTGATTTAAAAGAGCAACACAAACAGTATACAGTTCCCCAAATTTTTCTTCTATTCAAGGTACTATAAAAATAACTTCTGCTGAATGATTTGTTGCTCTAAGTAATATTGCTGCTTGGGACATACATAGCATCCAAGCTGGTAATCAAAAAAAATCTTGGCCATGATTTTGTTACTAATGAACAATTAGTAAATATGATAATTAAAATCATCAAGTTTCTTCATTATATTCTTGAAGTTAGAATTGGTTGTAGTATCTTTTTTTCATTTATTCACTCTCACTAATTCATTCAAGATGTGTTTATTTAATCATTTCAATACACTAGATGCTTGATGCTCAATTTGTGGTCCTTAGACCATGAGACCAGCAAGCACCCACTTGGAGCTTGTGAGTAATGCAGAATCTGGGGTCTCATCCTGTATCTACTGAATCAGAACGTGCATTATAGCCAGAATCCAAAGTTCTTTTGGCTGTAGGATGAATAAGGTCTGAGGATCTAATGTATAACATGGTGACTATAGTTGATAACACTGTATTGTATAATTGAAATTTGCTAAGAAAGTAGAACATAAACGTCCTCACCAAAAATAAACAAATAAGTAAATAAGATGATGAATATGTTAATTAACTAGATGGGGTGAACTTTCCCACAATGTATAGTATATCAAATTATCACGAAGTACACTTTAAATATCTTATAGCTTTGTTTGTCAATTATACCTCAAAAAAGCTGAGATAAAAAGAACCCCAGAAAATTCTTATGCACATTGGAGTTTGAGAAGCACTACCTTATTTCACATGCTGGGAATTTAGAGATAAAAAAAGAAAAAACAACAAAAACAGAAGCCATGTCTGACCTTCATGAAACTTACAGCCTGGTTGAGGTAATAGAAATCAATATATTCATAAACATATACATATAACTACAAATTGTGATAAGAAAAACAACAAAGTAAAATGAAGGACAGTAACAAAAAAGACAATGCAGAGTGGGTAGTCTAAAGAGTCTTTTCGTGCCTACCACACTAAATCTGACACTAGATGAGATGCAGGAGCAGAAGCCAGGATGGGGTAAGAGCTTTCCAGGCAGAGGATCACATGCAAACATCTTAAGGCCAGAAATTGACACTTTGGTGAACTGAAAAATGGCCAACGTGGCTGGTAGTGAGTGAGAAGGAGTATGGAAGCTTTGAATAATTGTGGAAATTCTTTATTATGAGGCTTTCAATGTGTGCAGTTATTTAAGTGGCTTCAAGAGTTAGCAGATATCCCAGCAAATCTTGGCGATTTATTCTACCTCGTGTTCCTCATGACTTTAACCTTCACTGTGAAAGAGTTATGAAGAGAGCGTGTAAAGCACTTTTTGCAATGGGATCCTTCCCCTTTAAATGGCATCTAATATTCCTCAGTGTACCAGGAAGAAATGGAAAGGTGTTTCTTCTTTTTTTATACTTGTGCTAAAAAACAGGTAACAGAAGATCTACCCTTTTAACAAATTTGTAAATGTACGATGCAGTATTGTTGACTGTAAGCACAATGTTGTAGAGCAGATCTCAAACTTCTTCATCATTCATGACTGAAACTTTATACCCATTTAATAACAACACCCATCTCCCCTCCCCCACCACCCAGGAAAACACTATTCCGATTTCTGCTTCCATGAGTTTCAGTACTTTAGGTATTTCATGTAAATGGAATCATGCAGTGTTTGTCCTTCTGTGACTGGCTAATTTCATTTAGTGTAATGTCTTCAAGTTTCATCCATGTTGCAGCACATTACCGGAAGTGCTTTTGTATGTGGCTGAATAATCCACTGTATGTACATGCCACATTTGCTTCATCAATCTGTTGACATTTAGGTGGTTGTTTCTACCTTTTGGCTATTGGGAATAATCTTTCAATGAATACAAGAGTGCAAATATTTCTTTGAGATCATGATTTCAATTCTCTTTGATTAATACCCAGAAGGGGGATTACTGGATCATATGGTAGTACTATTTTAAGGTTTTTTGTTTGTTTGTTTTTGGTGAGGAAGATTCGCCCTGAGCTAAGATCTGTTGCCAATCTTCCTCTTTTTTTTTTTTTTTTGCTGGAGGATGATTAGCCTTGAGCCAACATCTCTGCAAACCTTCCACTATTTTTCATATATGAGACGCCTCTACAGCATGGCTGATGAGTGGATTGGGTCCATGCTCATCCGAATATGTGAATCCAGGCTGCTGAAGTGGAGTGTGTAAAACTTTAACCACTATGCCATGGGGCCAGCCCCATATTTTACGTCTTTTGAGGAACCTCCATACTGTTCTCAATAGCAGCTGCACCATTTTACATTCCCACCGACAGTGCACAAAGGGTTCCCATTTCTCCAAATCCCCACCAACACTTGTCTTCCGATTTTGTTTTTTTTAAGAAGGTTAGCTCTGAGTTAACATCTGCCACCAATCATCCTCTTTTTGCTGAGGAAGACTGGCCCTAAGCTAACATCTGTGCCATGTTCCTCTATTTAAGGTGGGATGCCTGCCACAGCATGGATTGACAAATAGTGCATAGGTCCATACCTGGGATCTGAAAAGTGGAATGTGCAAACTTAACTGTTGCACCACCAGGCTGGCCCTTTGTTTTTATTTTCCATAATGGCAATCCTAACAAGTGTCAGATGATATCCCATTGTGGGGTTTTGTTGTTGTTGTTGTTTGGTGAGGAAGATTGGCCCTGAGCTAACATCTGTGCCGATCTTCCTCTATTTTTTATGTGGGACACCTTCACAGCATGGCTTGATGAGCAGTGTAGGACTTCAGCTGTGATCCAAACCCATGAACCCTGGGATCCTGAAGCAGAGTGTGCAAACTTAACCACTATGCCACCAGGCCAGCCCCTCGTTGTGGTTTTGGTTTACATTTCTCTGATGATTAATGATGTAGAACATCTTTTCATATATCCTTTTGCCATTTGTATGTCTTCTTTGGAGAAATGTGTGTTCAAGTCATTTCCTGTTTTTTAAGTCAGGCTGTCATTTTGCAATTGATTCATGTAAGTTCCTTATATATTTTGGATATTAACCCATTATAAAATATATAGTTCCATAGGTTGCCTGTCACTAGGTTGATTATTTTCTTTGCTGTCCATAGCTTTTAAGTTTGATATAGTTCTAATTGTCTATTTTTGCTTTTGTAACCTGGGCTTTGTGTGTCATATCCAAGAAATCATTGCCAAGACCAATGTCAGTGTCACTGTTTTCCCATATGTTTTCTTCTAGGAGTTTTACAATTTTGAGTCTTACCTTTAAGTCTTGAGTTGATTTGTGTGTAGGGTATAAGATTAGGGTACAATTTCATTCTTTTGCATGTAGATATCCAGTTTTCCAAACGCCGTTTGTTTCAAGAGACTATCCTTTCCCCGTTGAGTATTCTTGGCACTCATGTCAAAGATCAGCTTACTGTATATGTATGAGTTTATTTTGAGACTCTCTATTCTGTTCTATTGGTCTATATGTCTTTACCCAGTATCATACTGTTTTGATTACTGTAGCTTTGTAATACATTTTAAAATTAACAAGAGGAAGCCTCTAGCTTTGTTCTTCTTTTTCAACATTATTTTGGCTATTCAGGGTCATATGGTTCCATATGAATTTTAGGATAGTTTTTTCTATTTCTGTAAAAAATGCCATTGGAATTTTGATAGGGATTGCATTGAATCTGTATATTGCTTTGTGTAGTATGGACATTTTAACAACATTAACTCTTTCAATCCATGAACAAGAGATGTCTTTTGACTTATTTGTGTCTTCTTTCATCTCCTTTGTCAATGCTATGTAGTGTTCAGTGTACAAGTCTTTCACCTTCTTGGTTGAGTTTATTCCTAAGTGTTTTATTCCCTACCATACTATTGTAAATGGGGTTGCTTTCTTAACTTCCTTTTCAAATAATTTGTTTTTTAGTGTATAAAAAAGCTGATTTTTGTATATTTATTTTATAGCCTGCAGCATTACTGAATTTGTTTACTAGTTCTAATGGTTTTTTTCTGGAATCTTTAGGGTTTTCTATATGTGTAAGATCGTGTCACTGGTGAATAGAGATAAGTTTGCTTCTTCCTTTCTGATTCCAATGCCTCTTTTTTCTTTATATTGCCTAATTTCTCTAGCTAGGACTTCCAGTACTATGTTCAAGGTAAGGTGTGAGAGTGGGTATCCTTGACTTATTTCTGATCTTAGAGGAAAAGCTTTCAGTTTTTCACCATTGATTATGTTATCTGTGGGCTGTTCATGTATGTACTCTATTACTTTGAGCTATTTTCCTTTTATTTGTAGTTTGTTGAGAGTTTTTATTATGAAAGTGTTGAATTTTGTCCAATGCTTTTTCTTTATCTATTGAGATGTTCATTTAATTTATATCCTTTATGCCATTGACATGGTGTATCACATAGATTGATTTGCATGTATTGAACCATCCTTGCATCCCAGGAATAAATCCCACTTGATCATATTGTATGATCCTTTTGATTTTCTGTTACATTTGGTCTGATAGTATTTTGTGGAGAATTTTTCATCTGTACCTAGAGAAATTGTCTGGTAGTTTTCTTTTCTTGGAGTGTCTTTTTCTGGCTATGGTATCAGGATAATGCTGGCCTCATAAAATGAGTTTAAATTTGTTCCCTCCTCTACAATATTTTGGAAGGATTTGCATTAATTCTTCTTTAAATGTTTGGTAGAATTCACGGTCCTGGATTTTCTTTGTTGGGGAGTATTTTCCTTAGAGATTCAATCTCCTTGCTCTTTATTGGTCTGTTCAGATTTTCTATTTCTTCATGATTCAGCATTTGTAGATTCTATATTTCTAGAAAGTTAATCTATTTCTTCTGGGTTATCTAATTTTTTGACATGTAATTGTTTATAGTAGTCTTTTATGATCCTTTTTATTTCTATGGCATTAGTTGTAATGTCTCCTCTTTTATTTCTGATTGTATCTGAGTCTTTTTTTTTCTTAGTCTAGCTAAAGGTTTGTTAACTTTGTTGATCTTTTTTTAAAAAAAGAACTCTTATTTTTATTGATTTTTTTGTATTGATTTTCTATTCTCTATTTTTTTTAATTTCTTCTCTACTCTTTTTCATTTCCTTCCTTCTGCTAAGTTTGGGCTTGATTTGTTCTACTTTTTATAGTTTCTTGATGTGCAGAGTTAGGTTGTTTATTTGAAATATTTCTTCTTTTTTAATGTAGGCTTTTATCACTATAAACTTTCCTCTTAATACTGCTTTTACTACATCACATGTGTTTTGGTATGTTGTGTTTTCATTTTTGATTGTCTCTAGCTATTTTCTAATTTCTCTTTTGATTTGTTCTCTGACTTATTCGTTGTTCAAGTGTGTTTTTTCTGCTATTGATTTTTAGTTTCATTCTGTTGTGGTTGGAAAAGATACTTGGTATGATTTCAATCTTCTTGAATATGTTAAGACTTATTTTGTGACTTAAAGTGATCTATTCTAGAGAATGTTCCATGTATACTTGAGAAGAATATGTATTCTGCTGATGTTGAGTGGAATGCTCCGTGTTTGTCTGCTAGGTCCATTTACTTTATAGTGTTGTTGAAGTAGTCTGTTTTCTTATTGACTTTCTTTGTGGCAGTTCTAATCATTGTTGAAAGTGGGTTATTCAAATATCCCATTATTGTGTTGCTCTCTGGTTCTCTCTACAGTTCTTTAATTTTGCTTTGTATATTTGGGTGCTCTGATACTGTATGCATTTACATTTATAATTGTTATATCATCCTGGGGAATTGACCCTTTTATCATTATATGATGTCCTTCTTTGTCTCCTGTGACAGTTTTTGACTTAAAGTCTATTTTGTCTGATTTAAGTATGGCCACCCTACATTTTTTTGGTTACCATTTGCATGGAATATCTTTTTTCATCCTTTCGCTTTCAACTTTTGGGTGTCCTTAAATCTAAAAGTCTCTTGTAGACAGCCTATAGTTGGGTTGGTTTTCTTTTTTTAATCTATTTAGCTACACTTAAATCTAAAAGTCTCTTGTAGACAGCCTATAGTTGGGTTGGTTTTCTTTTTTGTAATCTATTTAGCTACACTATGTATTCTGATTGGGGAGTTTAGTCCATTTATGTTTAAATTAATTATTGATAAGGAAGGGATCACTATTGCCATTTTGTTCATTGTTTTGTGTCCTGTAGCTCTTTTTTTCCCCTTTTCCTCTTTTGCTGTCTTCCTTTGTGTTTTATTGATTTTTTTGTAGTGACATGTTTTGATTCTTTTCTCATTTTTTTGTGTGTATCTTTAATAGGTATTTTCTTTGTGGTTACCATAGGGCTTACATAAAACATTTTTTATGTTTTATAGTAGTCTATTTTAAGATGATAAAAACTTAACCTAAATCTCTTACATTAATTTTATACTTTTACTTCTCCCTACAAACACATTTATGTTTTTGATTGTACCAATTACATATTTTTATATTCTGTATCATTAACATGTATTTGTAGTTATAGTTTTTAAAAATATGTCTGTTTTAACTTCTATACCAGAATTACAAGTGATTTACACACCATGTTACTGAAGTATAATATTCTGTATTTGTCTAGAAATTTACCTTTACCAGTGAACTTTACAATTTCATATGCTTCTGTGCTGCTACTTAGCATCTTTTTATTTCATGTAAGACTGATATGAACTCAGCATTTGTTTGCCTGGGGAAGTCTTTATCTCTTCTTCATTTTTGAAGCACAGTTCTGCCAGATACAGTATTCTTGGCAGGCAGTATTTTTCTTTCATCATCTCATTCCCTTCTGGCATGCTAGATTTCTGCTGACTGATCCACTTAGATTCTTACAAATCTTGTATTTGACAGTCACTTTTCTCTTTTTGCTTTCAAAATTCTCTTTTTGTCTTTGACTTTTGATAATTTGATTATAAAGTGATATAATTCCTTGATGTGGAACTTTTTATATTTATCCTATGTAGCTTCATAAGGCTTCTTAAATCTAAATGTCTATTTTCTTCCCCAGATTTGTTTTCAGCCATTATTTCTTTAAATAAGGTTTCTACCTTTTCTTTCGAGGACTATACTTTGTATATTGCTCTGCTTGATGACGTGCCATAAGTCCCTTAGGCTTTCTTCACTCTTATTCATTTTTTTTTCCTCTGCTCTTCTGACTGATCAAGTCTGTTGTTAAACCTCTCAAGTGAATTTTTCAATTGTTATTGTAGTTTTTAGATCCAAAATTTCTGTTTGGTCCCTTTTTAATATTTCCTATCTCTGTTGAATTTCTAATTTTGTTCATGTGTAGTTTTCCTGAGCCTCGTTATGATGATTATTCAAAAAACTTTTTTCAAGTAATTCACATACCTCCTTTTCTTTAGGGTCAGTTTCTGGAGATTTATTTTGTTTTTTTTGGGTATTTTCCCCTGTTTCTCCATGTGTCTTATAACTTTTTATTGGTATCCACACATTTTAATGAAAAAAACACACCACTTCAAGTTTATTGAGTAATTTCACATGGGGAAAGACCTTCAGCAATCACCCCAGCTACAGATCCTTGGGGGTCTCTCAAAATTTTTATGTGAATGTGTCTTCTCTGGACGTGTGTGTACATTCCTAACTGGAGGAGTTTTCTAGTTTCTTTTCTTTTAAGGATCTCATAATCTCTTGCTTGTTCTGGTGTCTGCCTTTTGCCCAGTTATTTATTTTTCTCCACAGCTGCTACATATGTAGGGTATGCCAGGTCTCATCTATGCTCAGAGTTAGGGTAGACAGAAACCAGCCTCTCAGACAGCCCCCCAAATAGCTGAAACATTGGACACTTGCTCCACTCTCCTTTTTCCCCCCTAAAGGAGAAGTACCAAGCTAAATCAGCCTCTTTGCAATAATTCAGGTCATCTGGAACAGTAGCAAGATATTCAACTTGGTTTTGTTCTCAGTGGCCCCCAAGCTTCTAGAACATGCGAGGTCCTGTCAGTGCTCAAAGACAAAAACTAACCCCTTAACCAGTCACCCAAAGAGTTGGAACATTGAACATAGACTGCACTCTTCTCTTTTCTCCCTGAGACAGAGGCTACTGAGCTGTATCAGTCTTTGTCTGCTGTACCATTCAACCTCTGAAGCAGCAGAATGCCACCCAGATCCTTTTCATCTCATTTGCTCCCATGCATCCTGATTATGTGAGTTCCTTCATTGTTATGAGACAGAAACCAGTCTCTTGATCAGCCCCAACACTGAAAAGTTGTGATATTGGATTTATGGTCCAGCCTTCTCTTTCTTTCCCTAGGGAGAAGCCAGGAGCTGGAAATCTCCTCCTGATTGTGTAATGCTCTGTTGAGGGGAGGAACTATGGTGAGAAGGTGCAATGAATTTTCCTACTGGTTTCAATGCAGCTTGTTTCATGCTCACCTGGGATGGAAGAGTCTCTTAACTTGTTTCTAGATTTATCACAAAAGAAATTGTTCCATATATTGTTGAACCATTGTTTCCATGGGAAGAAGAAGGGTCTGAGGCTTCCTATTTTGTCATCTTGCAGCCATCACCCTGGAAGGGAGAGTTTGCACTAGTGTTCTAAAATATTTGTATTTTCGGGGCTGGCCCTGTGGCTGAGTGGTTAAGTTCGTGCGCTCCACTGCAGGTGGCCCAGTGTTTCGTTGGTTCGAATCCTGGGCGTGGACATGGCACTGCTCATCAAACCACGCTGAGGTAGCATCCCACATGCCACAATTAGAAGGACCCACAATGAAGAATATACAACTATGTACTGGGGGGCTTTGGGGAGAAAAAGGAAAAAAAATAAAATCTTTAAAAAAAAACTTCTGTAAAGTATACATAAAATATCTCCATTCAAATATGCAATTGTGTGGACTTCTGGGAAAAGAACTGATTAAAAATGTTTGATAAGTAAATGAATTTGTTCTTTTATTTAATAGCCTTTTAAACTTTATTCCAGAGAACCTTAAAAAAAAAATGTCAATTTGAATTTCAGGATAATTGACCTCGAATCATTCTTTCCAGTAGCACTTAGAGAGTAGAGCCATTCAATTCTTTTTTCCTTTCTGCTTTTTCTCCCCAAATCCCCCCAGTACATAGTTGTCTATGGTAGTTATGGGCCCTTCTGGTTGTGGCACATGGGGCACCGCCTCAGTGTGGCCTGATGAGTGGTGCCATGTCCGCGCTCAGGATCCCAACCAGCGAAACCCTGGGCGGCCAAAGTGGAACACTCGTGCTTAACCACTCGGCAGTGGGGCCAACCCCAAGCCATTCAATTTTTAAGGCTACTCCTATTTCATGACAACAAAAACATGACTACATACAGGAGACAAAGTGTCTTTTTTGTTCTCTATAGCTGTAGAAACTTGAATCCAGCTCATATAAAATTTATTTATTTATTTGTTCAATAAATATATATTGAGAACCTACTATTCTATTGACACAATTCTTGGCACTGGGATATAGCTGTGAATAAATCAAAGTCACTGCCTAAAGGTGACTTACATTTTAGTGGGGAAGACAGACAGTAGGAAACCAAAGATACACATGATATAATAGTAGGTAATATAAGTGCAACAAGGAATAAAAATGAGCAGAGTAGGAAGATAGAGGAGTGAACGAAGAGGGTCTATTTTATCCGAGGTGGTAGGAGACAGCCTCTGGGTGGAGTTGACATTTTGTTAATAGTGCTGAAGTTGAGAAACCAAGTGCTGTAGTAAATTTAAAGAAGCTTATTTTGGATTTTGAACTCCATACACTAGTCATACCTATTAATATCTGCACATTGGGAAACGCTGCTTTAGGCTAATCATCCATCCCTTTGAAATACTATTCCCCTAGAGGAGGCACAATGCAATTATTTAGATTTTCTCTTAATAAATTACCATCATATTGCAGATCTATAAATGTGAGATCACATTTAGACATCCTTAGTTGGAGTTCTGGCTGTTTTCTATCTCATTTGTGACCTCATTTTACTAGTTTCCAGTGTTGTAGGGGATGGGGCAAGAGGATTAACTCAACTTCATGCCAGTCTATTTTGTTGTTTCTGTAAACTGAACACAAAAACATCTCACATATACGAAGTTTTTGACGACTTTAATTTTCAGGTTGTAAAGTAACAGTTTCATCTAATGAATGGCCTGCTTGAGTGAATAAAATATGAAGTCATTAAAATATCTTTGAAAAAGGAGAATGGAGGACATAAATCTATTACATTTGTTTCATCTAGAGAACTTTGCCACTGACCCTTCCTCTCGAGGTGGTATTAAGGTGCAGGTCCCTAGGATCATCAATAACCAGAGGCTGATACTGACCTCATACAGGTTAATCCATCACAGAATCCTGTCCCTGGAGTCAAAAGACAAGAGAACATCAATAAAAGATTCAAAACAGTTTATTTTGTCTCTAATATATTTCTCTGCAAGTTGATAGAGGGTGCAATAGTGACCAATAGTCTAATAGTCATGCATACAATTCATCTTCTCCTCACAGAGGATTGTGACTTCACAGGCACAGATTTGCAATCTATCAAAAAGGAAAAGGGCAGACGCTAGAGAGCAAGCACCTTATATGTCAATAACTTTATAAATTAACCATGCTGTTTATTTAAGCATAAGGGGCCTGGTGATGTAAAATTTCCTTTCTTTCCCTCTGCCTCTTGTTTACTGAGAACATAGCTTCACTTTACACTTCAGAGTGCTTGTGTGTTTCTGAGTCATTAAGTTACCCTATCACTCAGTGATTATATGTCTATTGAGGGTTTCCCAACTTCCAGTTGCTGTTGTAGGTGCTGAGGATACATTGTTGGACAGGACAGACTGATCCCCTGCCCTTAAGGTAGCATTCAAAAGAGAGAAGCAAATTCTAAATACTAATGTGATGGAAGGTGGCAACTGGGGTGTAGGATTCTGCTTTAATTCAGGTGGATTCAAGAAAAGCCTTATGGAAGAGGACTTTGGGTAAGACCAGGAGGTAGTCGTATGAAAGCGTGGGGAAG
Source organism: Equus quagga (assembly GCF_021613505.1). Taxonomy (NCBI): domain Eukaryota; kingdom Metazoa; phylum Chordata; class Mammalia; order Perissodactyla; family Equidae; genus Equus; species Equus quagga. Next base: position 117,544,264 of record NC_060273.1, on the reverse strand, counting down.
GGTTTTTCAAGCAGAAGGAAGAGGAAATGCAAAGGTTATGAGATCGGAAAGAGTATATATATTAATAAGAAAGAAAAGAAACCCTGTGTGGATAGGGGATGGGGAATGAGGAGAGAAGAGAAAGATGAAGTCTAAGACGCAAGACTGAATCTGAATCGTGCACAGTCCTGAAGCCCATGGTAAGAAGTTTAAAGTTTATTCTGGTGGAGGTAGGAAGCATTGGTTGGTTTTAAGCAGGTGCATGATATGGTCTGATTTATGGTTTAGAAAATCACTAGAGCTGGCAGCTAGAATGAGTTATTGTAAACCAAGTATGCGTTAGGGGAAACCAGCAAGACGGTTGCTGCAGCAGACCAGGCAAAAGATGATAAGATCTTGCTCCAGGGTTATAAGGGAGATGGTAACAACTGATGGGATTCAGGATGAGTATTACTGGTAGAGTAGATAGCACTTTCTGTTGTGCAAAATATCAGATGTAAAGGAAATAAAGAAATGAAAAGATAACTACCACAATTGGATGGATAGTTAGATAGTAACAAAAAACTGGATGTATGGTGATGCCATTTTCTGAGAAGGGAAGGTTTGGAGAGTGGAGAGAGGATGGAATACATGGTCCTGTTTTGGTTATGTTAAGGCAAGAGGAGAGTTTGCACCATGGTCTATGGCAGCAGGACCTGAAGTGGTGACAATGGAGAAACATAAGCATACTTCCTGCCATTAGCATCCCATCTATGATGAGAAAACATTGAGAATCACCTAACAGCAGCCCTCTGCTCTCTCCTGTTTTGTCCCCATGAAATCTCTTTGTGCTAAGTCCTGTGATGAAATACTTCAGTTTATCTGATTTTTGAGGACTCTTACCTCAATCTTTTGTATACAAAAACAATTGTTTACATTAGTTTTACTCTTGCAAAATGACTTCTAGAACAGCTAATACAATTTTTTCCAGCGCTGGTGCTTAAAACTTATTATTTTCATAAATAGCAAATGAGGAGATAGATTTATAGAGAACTGAATGTTTAATAAAAGTGGTGCAAGCATGGGGGTGTCTTGTTCGTGATCTTAGAGGGACGCATTCAACCTTTTATGTATGATATTAGCTGTAGGTTTTAAGGTTAATCAGCCTAATGATACTTTCTATTCCTAGTTTTCTCAGAGGAGAGCTTCTCACAGTAATGGATTTTGTTGATTTTTTTTTGTATATCTTACTAAGATTGCATAGTTTCCTTTCTTTTACCTTTTAATAGAATATATCATATTGATTGATTTTTGAGTGTTAAGACTATTTTGCATTCATGGGATAAATCAGACTTGGTGATGAACTATTAGTGTTTTTATATAATGTTGGATTCAGTTTGCTAAAATTTCATTAAGAATTTTTGCATCTGTACTCATGAGGCATATTTGTCTGCAATTTTCTTGTAATGTCTTTGGTTTAGATATCAGGGTATGCTAGCCTCGACTTTAATTTTGTCAAAGAGTTTGTGTGGAATTGATACAGTTATCAGTACACACAGCATAAAATTGTTCATAGTCTCCTCTTACCTTTAAATATTGTTCAGCAGTTTAGTTATGGCACCTCCTTCCTTCCCAACATTGGTAATTTGTTGTCATAGTCCTTTTCTCCTCCTTCTCCCTTTTCTTCCTTTTGCCTTGATAAGTCTGAGTAGAAGTTTATAAATTTGATTGATATTCCCAATGAGCCAGATTTAGTAGTTTTATTCATTTTCCTTATTGTTTTTCTGATTTCCATTTTTATCTATATTATTTCTTTTCTTCTGAGTACTCAATTTAATTTGCTGTTTCTTTCCTTTTCTTTTAATTTAAGATGGAAGCTAATTGATTTGAAACAATTCTTATTTTCTAATATAAGCATTTACTTCAAAAAATCTTCCTCTAATCATCGCTTTAGCAGCATCTCACAAATTTTGACATATTGTGTTTTTATTTTCATTTCTTTTTATTTCTTCTTTGACTCATGGGTTACTTAGTTTATATATTATATATTTTCCAAATATTGTTCTAAATATTTATAAATAGTTATATATTATATAGTTTCTAATATTTGGGAATTTCACAGTTATATTGAAAACATCAGTTTTTACTTCATGTATTTAAAACTTTTGTTATTAAGTGAATAAATGTTTAGAATTTTTTGTCTTCTTGATAAATCAATCTCTTTACCATCATGACAATATTCCTTGCTCTGAAATCTGCCTGGTCTCATATATTGCCACTTCGGCTTGTTTTGGATTAATGTTAGCATGGAATATCATTTTGTATCTTTTCACCTTTAACCTATTTGGTCTTTACATGTGAAATGGATTTCTTGTAAGCAACATGTTGAGTCTTCATTTTTTGTCTAATATAACAATCTCTGCCTTTTAATTGAGGTCTTTAGCTAATTTACATTTAATGAGGTTATCTATGTAGTTGAGACAAAATCTAAAAATTTGATATTTGATTTTTAATTGTCCTATCTGTTCTTTGTTACCCTTCCTCTCTTTATGCCTTCCTTTTGATTATTTTTTTATGTCTCTATTTTGTGTCCTTTTTTGACTTATTAGCTATAAGTCATTGTTTTCTTTTAAAGTGAGCTCTTTAGAGTATACATTCTTAAATTACCACTTTATAGCTTCAGGTAATATTATACCATTTTGCAGGTATTATGAGATCCTGACAATAGTGCTATTCCATTTCTCATTCCCATCTTTAGTGGTGTCATTTTCATACATCTATTTCTACATTTGTTGTGAATTTAAAAATAGATTGCTATTATTTTTGCTTTGAGCACTATATTATTTTTAAAGAGATGAAAAATAAGAATGAATATTTAAATTTCCTCTTATATGCCATTTCTAGTGCTTTACTTTTTATAAATCTGGATTTCAATCTAGTATTTTCCATCTGCTAAAAGGTTTCCTTTAAAATTTCATATAGTGCAAATCCCCTTTTGACAATTTCTTAATCTTTTGTGTATCTGAGAAACTCTTTATTTTACTTTTCTTTCTAAAAGATATTTTTGGTGGGTGTAGACATACAGGTTTATAGTGTTGGGGGTTTTTTCCCCCAGTAATTTAAAAGACATTTCTCCATTATTTTCTATCTTGTACTGTTTCTGACAAAATGTCTGCTCTCCCTCTGTACATAATATGGCTTTCTTCTCTGCCTACTTTTAAGATTTTCTTTTCAATCAGTTTGATTATGATGTACCTTAGTGCAGTTTTCCCTGTGTTTTTGTGAAGTTAATTGTGCTTCTTTTATCTGTAGGTTTATACTATTCCTCTAAATTAGAAAATTCTTCAAATGTTTTTTCCATTACTTCTCTCTCTTCTTTTCTCTGTAGATTCCAATTACATGCATATTAAACAGATTTAAATTGCCCCACAGCTCACTGATGCTCTGATATTTTTTTTAGTCCTTTTGTCTCTTTCTGTTTTATTTTGGATAGTTTGTATTGCTATTTTTTCAAGTTCATTAATCTTTTCTTTTGCAGTATCTAATTTGCTAGTAATTTCATTCAGTGTATTTTTCAACTCTGAAATTGTAGTATTCTTTTCTAGAGGTTTGGTTTGTAACGCTTTAATTTGTCATGTTTCCACTTCACATACTCAATTTTTCTTATACTTTAATAAACATATGAACATAGTTATAATAGTTGTTTTAATGGCTTTGTCTACTAATTTTATGATCTATATTATTTCTGGGTCTGTTTCTATTGATTGATTTTTCTCCTCATTATGGACAACTATTTTCCTGCTTTTTTTCATGCCTGGTAATTTTTGATTAGATGTCAGATATTGTGAATATTGTCTTCCGGCTTCTGGATGCTTTTTTAGTCCCAAAAATGTCACTGAACTATTTTTCTAGGTTGTAGTTAGGTTTCTTGGATATAGTTTGATCCTTTTCCAATTTAAGTTTTGTTAATTCATATCAGAGCTGACTTTATCATAGCGCTAATTTTGCCCCATTCTTGAGGTGCTAACCTTCTGAATATTCCACCTCACATCTGTCAATAGTTTACTTCCTTTATCTCAGAGATCACTGTCCTGGGTGCTTGTCAAGACTTTTCTACCATGGCTGGTGCAAATAAATTCTGCTCTTAGCCCTCTGTGTTTCCTGGAGATTGTTCACTCTAATTGTTATGCTGTTCATTCTCCAATGTCAAGTAGTTTCCTCACACATATATACCGATTAGTACTCAGGTGAAGGCTCATGGAACTTTCTGTAGATTTCTGGATCTCTCTCTCACTCTCTCTCTCCAGTTATCTCCTCTTCAGTACTTTGGTCTTTGAACTCTAGCTACCTTGGTCTCTCTAGACTCCATATTCACTCTGTGTGCTCAGCTCAGAGTCACGCAGATCCCACGTAGTTTGCTCCTCCCTGTATTGTGGCCTGAAAACTCTTTCTCCAGACAGTAAGCTGAGCAATTACAGGACTTACCTGGTTTCCCTCCTTTCTGAGATAATTATCCTGGTTACCTGATATCTAATGCCTTAAAATTGCTATTTCATATATTTAGCTCAGCATTTTATTTCAGGCAGGAAGGAAAATATTTTCCAAAAAAATTAACTCATAATATCGTAATGAATTAGTTTATATTTTCATGATTTTTTCTTAATTTATTTTTATGAATTATTTTAAACAAGAAAAGTAGCAGTATGGATTAAATTTATAAAAGATACTTCTAAAACATTTTGAATTTGTAGTGGAGGTTGGAGAGACAGAGAAAAAGCAGTCTTTTTAGATATTTTAAGATAACTTTATTCCAGTTAATTATTTCCAAAATAACAAATGAACAAATTACATACATATATACCTCTAGGCTATCTTGCCTGTGAACTATGTATTAGAGCATAGCTTTTCGAGTAAGGAATTTTGGGGCAGGCTGCTTTCTGAGGCATTGCCAAATAACTGCCTAAAGGGTTAAATGCTCTTTTAGTGGGCCTGTTGATTGAACTGTGGATTTTTGTTGTCTGTTATCATTAGTTCTTCTACAGTTTAGCAAAATGGTTTACAGGCTGCATCCAGAGAAAGTAAAAGTAAACATGTTACTGAGTACATTTCTGCTGCATTTTGAAGGCTTTTATTAAAACCTTATGGTTGCAGTTCTGCAGAGGAATTCTCTGTAGACTTTCCTCAAGATCTTTCATAAAAATCTAATACCATTCACTAAAAAGTATGCAAGTTTATACCAAAGACCTATTCTACTTTTTGGGTGTGAATGAAGCATTATTTGGAAATGATTAAAATCACTATCTGGTCCAATGAAATGCCAAACATACATAATTTTCCACAAAACCAAAGGATAAGAAGTTCAAAATACTTTTGCTATCATCACGTTAATGGCAATATGTTAAAAACATTTAGTAGCGTGAAACAGTTAACTATTAGCAAATACTGACATATGACAAATTTTGCAGTAGCCATTAACCCTTGTATTTTCTGAATGTCATAGGACATTTTAATTATACAAATCTCTATCATCTTTAACATTACTGGTGTAGTTCAAGGCAAACATTCTATTTACCCCCCCAAAAAATACAATCATTTTCATAATATTTCTAAGAATTAGAGATCATGTACAGTATTCAAAAAATAAATATAAATTTTGGTATTGCTTTACTTTAATGGCACATGAATTAAAACTGCATTATAACGAAATTGCCACTGAACATCCCCATTAATATCAAATGAATTCATTATGACCAGTACAGTTACAATGAATACTAAATGAATTAATAATAATGAACCATTTAAAGTGTTGCCTAATTGTTTTATTTCATTTTTATGTATATTTTGGTCCTATTTTAACTGTTAGGTTAATAGAGAATGACATTAAATAATCCATTTTCTTGCCTAATATTGGATAATGTGTTCACACTGTTTTCTGATAATCTCTGTATTAACCCTTTTGTTTTACCTCAACCTTTCTACCTGTTACCTCCTTATGTGATAGTGCCACAGGAGCTAGACTAGCAAATACAAGCTTTGATTTGATATCAAAAAGAAAACATTAAGATAAAAGCAACATTGTGACCAAGACATCTTTTATAATATGCCTGAGTGAGCCCGACAGGTGCCTAAAAACTTGGTCTGTTAAGTTCTCTGTTCAGACGATGCAAATAAAAAAACAATGAACAACATAAGATTTTACTCCTCTTTGTTGTTGTCAGTTTTTCTATCTCTGCCCATAGACCGTCATGCAGGAATAATTAAGTGAGAGGATGACTTGCATAAAAGTTTTTCAGCTTTAAGAAAAAGAAAGGCTTGATCTATTTAATTATTATTTACAATCAAAAAGTTTTAAATCTTGATTAATCACTTGCTTTTATTTAGAAGGCTGTTAAATCCACTAAATATTATCAACTGCTTTGTCACTGAGTGTCACTGTGTTGGTGGTTTAGGCACTCCTCCCTATGTCTCAGGTCTCCAGTCTCCTCTCCTCCCAAGCATTATTCAGATCTTTAACTTTTCATCAGAGAAATGCCTTTCATGTCCACAACTTCCTCTAAAAGAACAATGGCCATAGATTGTATTCAATCCTCAGAAATGTTTTGATCAATCTTCACACGATTAACTTTTAAATAAGTCAACATTAACAACGTGAAGATTCACTTAAGAATCTAGATTTCTGGCTTGTTTTGATAAATAGGAATCTCTGTTAATACGTCCTCTATAATTCTCTATGTTAATGATTGAATGGAATGGAATAGAAGCTGCACTCTTTAAATAAAGTATTAGTTTTCTAATTGACCACATGCCCCTTCACTGATACCAGCTAATTCATTTATGGGACCCACATGGCCTTCATATATATTTAGGTTATGAGCCAGAATGATAGAATTTGAGATTTTTCGCAAATCTCCCCTTATCATCCCCCACAGTGCTTGAGATTCACTTGGTAAGAAGCATGTTTGTGGGTAAAGTATGTCCAGTGCACCTTTAAGGACCATGAGCAGAATCACACAGGCAGAGCATATACAGTCATGGAGGCTTACGTCGTGGATATCATAGCACTCCAACAAAGCCCTGAAGACATGGGGACTAAGCAAGTGGTTTTAGACATGGATTTTCAGAGGCATCCCCATCTAAAGGCTGCAAAGAGACATCCTGAGCCCTCATCTTGAGGATGATATAGGAGAACAATGGACATTGCTTTGGGGTGCTAGACTCAGAAGAAGGGTGTCTGGCAGAGAATAAAAGGTACCACCGTGGAGGATATTTTTAAGAAGTCAAATGTGTTCACTGAGCCTCTGATTCACTTACATTCAACATCATTTGTCCCAGCAGCCCTTTAATGTTTTCTTATCAGCGTTAGAAAATTGTTTCCTTAAAAGGAAAGCTCTCTCTTTGGAGCACTTATTGTGGAAAATCACAAATTCATTCTGACTCTCAGAAATGATGGATTTCAAAGGGATGCTAAAATGGAGAATACATACTTACTCTACATCAATTAAATATTGTTTGCTGTTATTTATTATATTTTTATAGGTGATATAGTAACTAAATTACTAAGAAGTCGGCCTCAATTTTACCATGGTGTAATAATTTAGTAAAAGCTTATAAGAAGATTTACTCTGTGTCCTTGGGTGCTTGCTATTATTTGGAATTTGAGTGGAAGTCTCTTCAGAGTCGTGACTAAAATCTTTCATTCTATACTATTAAAGAATGTTGAATGAGGCAAGGGAGCCTTTCATATAACTATCTGAGAATCATGGAGGATGATAACTTTGCTTCTATGATTAGGTATCAATAATGATTATGATAATATTCTTCCTGGTCTTTATGTTTTTGAGACTTTACGGAAGGGTTATGGAATCAAATTTGCCTAACGCAGCTGTCATTTTTATATTTGCTTTGGTGAAAGTCTACTTAAAAGAAGTAAAACTGGCCTTAGGCCAGGACTGTTTCCTCCCCACCCCCTTTACTGAGAGAAATTATCCAGTGAATTTCAGATTGACTACATTTTTTTTATGAAGTCCTTTCTCTTTTGGGAGACTAAATTTTTTTTTTTTTTTTTTTTTTAGACTTCCCCAACCCGTCTTTCCAACCTAAACTGAGGAAGAGATCTTTGAAAAACCTTTCATCAAAGGGATGGTTGCCCAAACCCTGCGTACTCTATCTCAGAACTTTTCATCATGGAGGTTTTGAGACTGTTTGGTGCCATCTGTGCCTCGATTTTCCTTTCTTCTGATTTTTCTTTTTTTTTTCTTTTTCTTTTTTTTTTTTTTTTTGAGCTGAGGTGCCAGCCGAGCCAGCCTGTGCCTCTGTTTTCTGCCAAAAGAAAAAAAAGAGCGAGAGAGAGAAATATCATGAACACTAAAATAAGCTTTTTTTTCAGTGTTTCTGGTACAAGCACTGTACATTTCTACTGAGTTTTCTATAAGAATCTGTTTTTATCATCCTTAACAATAGAATACCCACAAGAAAACTTGCGGTCTATTAGCAGAAAACAGAGGCCCTGGCAAGCTGCAGAGCAGCACAATCCTACAGTTGGGAAGCTGGGCAGGAACCCAAGTTTGTCCACGCCTGAGAACAACACTGTCTGCTAAAATTACAGTTTTCCCTTTTCACAAACCTCAAAGTTGTGAAACTTTACTAACTTTAAGAAAAGAACAGTTGGCCATACAAAAGATACACTTCCAAATCCATCGAACAACTTACTTATACTTGCAAATGAACCACTTGGAGTGAGTCTTAAAATGTATTTGTTCCAATTATTCTGCTAAGGTAGCAAGCAGAAAGGAATCATTTTCTATGTATACTGTGAATAAGAGACTCCAAATGTTGGTTCCAAAGAAAGCATTTGACCAATAGTTGGTAAGTGGGAGTGTAAGAAAGAGTGCTGTAGAAATGATAGCCACATTTTCAAAAGCAAAGTGTGTTTTTGCAGTTCCTATATGCTCAGGATGATATAATGAAATCAAATTGGAAAAGAGTCTTTTTTTTTTTTAACTCTGATGCTCCCTATTTTCATGGATTTTTGTATGGACAAATATTGGTAATGAAACATTATCACGTCACTCATCAGATCAGATACATCAATGGAAGAAAGACACAGGTCAATATCAGCTGATACTCTATCAATAAATTGAGTTACACTGCAGAAAGTTTTTAGCAAATCTGAGCCAGTTATTAAATATTTAAATCGATCAAGCTCCAATCAGGTGACTGAAGTCACCCTGGTTATTTGAATAGGGAAAATTTAACATAAAGGATTGTTTACTGGTAGAAAGTGGTTAGTGGTAGAAAGTGGACTCCTTGGAGTCCAGAAGTGACAGATTCAAAAGGGCAGTTACTGCCTCCAGGTTGAGGAGGAAAGGACAAGAAAGGAGCTAAGGACTAGGGGAATCCTTCATCACATGGGTGAGCTCTCATAGGAAGATGCAGCTTGCCGCTGGCAGCACACCTTTTCATAGGATGGGGGCTGGCTGTGGTGTGTAGAAACAGTGCACTGTTGCCTGAGTGTGCGGGAGGCCAGAGTTGGAAGCAGCTACAGGTAAGGAGAGGGTAGCCCAGGGTCTAGCTGCAACTGTTGTGCGCAGGCAGCAGGTTTCCCAGGCTGAATCATAGTAACTGAGGGTCAGACCTGAAAGAGAAATGTCTTCTTGCCGCTATTGTTTTGCTCAGTCAGTATAGAATAGACTGATTAGTTTGGCCTCCTGGCCTTAGGGAAGAGTGGCAAATGTTCATGAAATATAACATGAAAATTAAAACTCTGTGTGCGGGGGCCGACCCTGTGGCCAAGTGGTCAAGTTCACGTGCTCTGCTTTGGCAGCCCAGGGTTTCCCCATTAGGATCCTGGGTGTGGACATGGCACCGCTCATCAGGCCATGTTGAGGCGGTGTCCCACATCCTACAACTAGAAGGACCCACACCTAAAATATACACCTATGTACTGGGGGGATTTGGGGAGACAAAGCAATTAAAAAAAAATAAGATTGGCAACAGTTGTTAGCTGAGGTGCCAGTCTTTAAAAACAACAACAAAAACCTCTATGTGCCACAGTGATGACAAAAACACCAAAATCTTACTATGAATAATTCAAAGATTTTTTTCAGAATGCATTTTGCTAGCAATTTATGCCTTATAATCAGAAATATACTTTCTAATATACAGATATTCTAAATTAATCATGTTATTTTGTTTGTTTTTAAAGTAGAATTAAGAAAATCACTTATCACTTGCTTTCTTTAAATTAAATTACTGCCAAGGAAGGTTTGAGGGTTTCACTCTTCATTTAAACTACCCCAATTTCCTTTTACCCTTCAACAAACTCTTATTACATACAACTAATTTTCAAACTTCTACATAGATATATTCATTGAGATAATCACTCTAGTTGTGGCCTAAATAAATGAGGACCTTTGAAATAACGTTTTTGTCAGATTTATTGTTACAACATGCCACAGGCTATATGAAAATAGATAATTCTCTAAACAAAAGATTTTCAGTCTGTGAGTTGACCCATTTATTTCCAGCAAGATTAAAACAACCAAATTTCAATATAACTGAATAACTCATTTAATAAACACATATTGAGTGTCTATTATCAATAAAGTGCTTTATGAGACTCTATGAGACAGAAATAAGAGTCTTAGGAACTTCTAATTAATGGGTGAAGAATTTAGATATAATGGATATTAATCAGTATCAGACATATTTAATCTATTAACATAAATTCTATACTGAAGATTTTAATTCTGATTCTAATGTTTATTAGAAGTGCTAGATCCTACCTGTCATGTATCCAGGCATTATCCATTGTGCAGTTCTAGAATTTGTGTCTGTTAAGGATCTTATTCTGAATTAGGCCCCAGTGAGTATTCTTTTGTTAATTGCTTTTTCTTCTATGTTTTAAGTTTGAAGATAAAAGGCGCAACCCACCTTGGCATTGAAAAGATTCACAAAATCATGTCTACTGCTCTCAGGAAGGGCTGTTCACCATTCGTATGTTAGTGGATCTTCTGAGTTGATACTATTACTGACATTTGTATTCTGAGCAACTATTCAAACACGAAATATCCAAATATTTTTATAAGCTTTCTTCTACTTTTCTTTGTAAATCTATGCCAGGCAGAATCCCCATCTTCCTGAGCTAAAGATAACTCAATTTCTTCCCCCTACCGACAAGCTAAAGTCAGTCACATCATTCAGTTTTACCAAATATATTTCTTCATAAATCCGAGTTAAACCAAGGTTCTTATAAAAATTTAGAATAAATAAACTATTGAACACTTTCCAATATTTCTGTCAGTATTAAAATTAAGTTCGTTTGTATATTTTTCATTACTTCATAGTATTTTTGCACGATATTTTAAAAATGTGAGAACTAAACTGATTTTTCCATTACAATTAAGAAAGAATAGTTAAAGGAGAATCAAAGTAATTAAATAAACTAGCTGTTGTTTCCTAGAAAGTTTCAAGAACCTGATATATTTCTCTGCAATGTTGGAATAGCATGTAATATAAGGGCACTATCTTCAGTATTAGAAGGAAAATTTATGTTATTTCACCTTCCACAATTGCTCTGTCTATATACTAGGGTAAATATAGAAAAAACAAAAATAATCATCACCATAGAGCTTTATTGTTTATATACGTATTGTGTGGTTCATATCACTGTCTTTCTGGTTCATCAAAGAAAACACATAGTAGATTCAACAGACATTTATTGGATGCCCACTATGCGCAGAATGCTCTAAGAGATGCCAGGGATATATGAAGGAAGCAGACAAAGATCTTGATCTTGAGGAGCCCATCCCTTGGGGAGGTAATCATGCAAATTATCACAATGAAATGAACTGTGTGTCTGTCACCAAGAACTGAGCCTGCCTATCCAACGCTATAATGCCTGATGCTATGAAGGTTAGCAAGGAGAATAAGGAACCATGTGGGGAACTCAGGACAGGCTGAATGTCGCATGTGAATGTGATTTCAAAAGAAGGTAGAAAGATGCTTGATATATTGTCCCAGGAAAGAAGAGTTGGGGAAAGCAGAAGAAGCAGAATAGCTCAGAATCTGGTGGCAGGGGAGGTGTAAACACAACGTTGCATAAGTATAGCTTTGGGACACATTGGAATTGGCCTTAGTCTGTGGTGGACACTGGGGAGCTTCTTTTACAAAGCCCAATGCTTTTGAGATTCAGCCACATTGTACACATCAGTAGTTTGTTCCTTTATATTTCTGAGTACTCTTTTATTGTATAGATATACCATTAATTATCAGTTCGTGGGCATTTTCATTGTTTCCAGTTTTGTAAGAAAGCTAGTATGAATATTTTCTTACAAGTCTTTATGTAGAAATGTGTTTTCATTTCTTTTGGGAAATACCAGAGAGTAGAGTGGAGAGATCATCTAGTAACTATATGAGTAACTTTATAAGAAAGTACCAAACTGTTTTTCAAGATGACTATCTAAATTTGCATTCTCCCAGCAAGGTATGAGAGTTCTTATTGTTCTGTATTTTTGCCAACACTTGGTATTGTGCATCTTTTCAGTTTTAGTAATTCAAGTACAGTGGCGTTTTACTATAGTTTTAGTTGCATTTCCTGATGATGTGTAATGCTGGATACCTTTACATGTGCTTATTGGCCACCTGCATATCTTCTTTGTAAACTGTATTTCCCTTGTGAAATGTGTCTTCAAATATTTTGCCCATTTTTAAAATAGGGTTGTTGGTTTTATTTTTTTGAGTTGCAAAAGTTTATATATTCTGAATACAAGTCCTTTCACGTATGTATTTCATAAACCTATTCTCTTAGTTTGTGGTGTCTTTCCATTTTCTGAACAGTGTAACGGGACTTTTTTGGCGAAATATATTAATATGTGTTTTTCATTTTTGCATTTCTTAGTGCTTAGTGTCCATCCTATTCTGTAAGAGGCACTCGTCATCTCAGGTAAGATTAGTTTTTCTTACAGCAGAAATGGAAAATAAAGATGGAGTCAGTATTTAGCTTTTTATATCTGAAAGAAAATTATGTGAGTCTGTAGAAAAACAATAGTTTTGAAAACCTGGATTTATCAAAAGAAAAGGCTTTCCTAGACTCTTTTTAACTTCTATGAACTCACCAAAAACTTATCCTGGCTATTATATGATATAAACTCAAAATTATGGATAAGATTCTCCCTTCTTTCTATGATATATAAAGTCTGGTGAACTTGAGAATATGAGTAATTTGACACAGGGTAAGTCTAAGCCAGGAAGAAAGAGAAGTCAGGGGGCCCACACCTATAGTCTTGTGCAAACCATGGGAAGAGAGTCTGGGAAAGCATGCCAACAAACAAAAGCATCCTGATGTCCTATCCAGACTGAAGTCCTGAGGACACCAAGGTAGAGATGACAGCAATAATTACTGGAGCTTTTGCCATTTTTCCCAATCAGGATTCTGGCAGGCACCATCCCACTGATTGCCCGGTCCCAACCTAAGACAGTTAGAGTAGAAACTGCAACAGTAGAAACAGTGTGACTGCTTGGAGAGGGTGAACAAGAACCCCAAGTAGAATTCCAAACATCCTTCTGTTCCTTTAGGTTATGAAAATATCTTAGGAATTCTTATGTGTTTTTGGAGTTGGGATGGAGATCAGATGTCAGGAATGCAGCTGAGATTGGACAAGGGCTGCCAAAGCTCCAAGGTGGGCCATTCAGACCTGAGAACAATTGGATTCACGGAAAAGGAGTGTTGGGACTGGGTCCAGCCCACATAAGGCGATGGCCAAACTGTTCAGGAGAACCTGGTGCAGAGAACACTCTCCCACTAGCTGCAGCAGAAGCAGAGGATTGTAGGTCTCCCAGGAATGCTACCAGCCTGAAATCACCTCAGATGTCATCAATACAGTGACTAGCTCAGTCATTCACTCTGCAATCTAGACCATCAGAGAACAGAAGATACCCATAAGCGCCTGTAAAGTCCTTGCCTACAACCACCATGGCATCTATATCCTCAGCTATCATCTTAGAGAGAAGTAAAGGGATGTGGAGGAAACATGGCAGATCGAGCACTTGTCTGAAAGACTCTGAGTCATCAAAATGTGACTAAGGCCAAGGCAGGGATGTGCTTAGTACTCCTACCACCTCAACGTTACTTAGGAGATTTAGTAAGCACAGGATAAAGATTAAATTCATAATAGGCTCTGATGGTTTGCTGGATAATTTCTGAACTCTCCATGTTTTCTTGGACTGTATAGGCAGTCTATGACTGAATTTTTAGCTCTTGAATTTTAATGATTGGGAATAAACCCGACACAAAAGTGTAAAGAACAGCTCTCTGAGCTTCCTCTCTCCTGATGGCTAGTCTTTCTCTTGTAATATATTGCCTTCTGCTTCACACGTCCAGCTTTCAAGACAAATTTTCAATTCTTACTTCAGTCTCTCCTTATCAGGAAGAGGGGGCTGAGGGGTGGGACTGACTCACTGCAACTCTCACAGTGATCTGAAGCACCTCCGACTCCTTTGCTCGGCCCGGCCCACCCTCCCCATCGCTGGTGATTTCATCCCTTCCCACAGTCAAGTTTCTTCTACCGCTCCCTGTGCACATCTGAATCCAGACTATGGATGTGGGTCAAGATCCATCCCTATTCATCTGAGATGATGCCTTGCCTTCTGTTTAAATATTTCTTAACGTTTTTATAACATCTTACAACATTTATGAAGTTTCCCCAAAGAGAATATTTGCTGAAAGCCCAGAGGGGACCATCAGGCTCCTACCAGAATCTGGGTCTTGCCAAGTTAAGCTAGTCTGTTACTGTTTTCTTTTGGTCTGTTCCCATCTCTCCTTGTCAACAACAGGAAATTGGATTGTAGTCCAAGCCCAGGGAAAGCTAACGCTGAGAAGTCTGGAGTGAGGTCAATTGATAAAAACACACCTCAGGAATAAAATAGTACTGAACAGCAACTACTTCTCTTCCCTTCCAACATGGGGAATCCCCTCTTATACACCTGTGATGCTTAACACAGAACACCGTACTGAGCAGATGTGCCTTCAGTAAAGTCTTCCTTCCCAGAGCAAGCATTTCTAAACACCTAGATTGAGTTTCCTGGCAAGCATTCATGCAAGTAAATATATCAAGCTTACTTTCATTGCTGTGAAAGACTATGGGGAGACCCGCTAATGGTAGGGTATTATCTTCTGATAACCACACTATTTACACTTATCATCCAGAAAGGCAGAGAACCAGACTGTTCCATTAAGCTGTCAGTCAGAACTTATGAAGAAGCACAGATTGTATGTTACAAGTTTAAATGTTAGAAGGCATGAAAATTACAGGATTTTGGGAATGCTAGTCATTCTTTTGCTTGAAAAAGAAAGAACATTCAAGATTTTTTTTCTGAAGTCTTGAATATAGCAGGCTCCCTCAGGCTCTTCATTTTTGTGCTTTTACAGTCATATCTCCGGAAAAAGAGATATAGCTTGATCTCTTGCCTTTCTATAGCACTTTACAGTTTATAGGGCACTTGTATGTACATTACCTGCCTTATAAATGATATTCTCTGCAAAATATTTCCTCATCTCAGAACTGAAAATTCTAAAAATGGTTCTTAGAAGATTATTGGTTGACTTTCAGAATAACAAGTAAATTTGCCATTTTTATACTATCGCAAAAACATTGTGAATGTTTTTCATGCCTATTTGTATGTCTTTATTTTAAAAAGAGCTGGAGTATTATAGATATTACTATTAACCACTAACTTTTGGACAAAAACAAGTTAATGTAGCAATAGGTTTTATTTGGTGAGGCATTTCTATCCTTCATTATTTATAATTTTATTAGGAAAATATGTGCTAATGCAAACAATTTTCTTATATGAATAAAACATAAGGCAGAGTAGTAATTAATGTAAAAGGATCCAACAGCACATAAAGGTGGTTAATATATCTACCGCTTCATATATCAACGCCAGTTATATTTCCTTGGAAGACACTAAAGATTGAAAATCAAGCATGCTAATTAATTAGTTTCATTCTCAGTTAACTTGAAGGTTGCATATAAAAAGGAAATCAGGTTGACTGTGAGCAAGGAGAATGAATAGTTCAGATAAAAAAGATCAAGAGGAGAAAGCATACAGGAAGGAAAGAGAAAACGTGTTAGCTTGCTTAGCAGCAAAAAAGGTCTCTGTTAATGACTCAAAGTGGAACAATTTCTTCTACTCCATCACTGTACGTGGTGAAAGTTGGAGAGCAGAATTAGTTACATATGAAAGAGGCTGTAGTCTATCTACATATAGACTTTCATAGAAAAAAGTGAGTATCGGGTATGATGGAGAGGAAAAGGAGATTTAGAGGAGTGTTCAAAGCTAATTTCTCTGTGGCACTGCTATCTATTTGAATAGATATTATAGTGAGAGTCTTTTGGATGTATGGAAATGGGGCTTACTGGTTTATTTAAAAGAGGAGGATGCAGATATTGTCACAAAAAGGCCAGAGATCCAATGGAAAGGACAAGCAATATAGCAAGGCCAGGAATCACCATACCTGGGACTGGGCTTGGGGCCCTGTGATGCACTCAGTGCAGGAGTTTGTGGATCATCACCCTAATGCTTCTTCTTCAAGGATGATGTCTAGCTATACCCTCACTGCTTTCCTCTATATGTCTTCTCTTCCCCACACCAAGTGGTTTCTTTTCCCTTTAATCCAAATGCTTTCTCTAACTCATGGCTTCAGTTTTCTCTTAGTTTTATCTTATTCATAGACCATCCTGACCTGTACTTTGTGTATTTGTGGGAAGCCATTCTTCAGCTCTCTTTTGCAAACTGCCCAATTAGCCTGCCTGATCAACTCATACAACCTGTTGGCCTAAGCAGCTGTGACTCAGGAAAGAGTGAGGTCGAGTGGCTGGCTTGGCCTGCTCCTCCAGAAAGGGCTGAGAGTGGGGCAGTTTTCCTTAGAAAGGGCGATTGTTACGAGATGTGTCAAGATGAACAAATCTAGGAAAACAGTCATACCTGAAAACACTATTGGTGTCCTTATTTGCCTGTCATATCTAAAATTCTGCTAATATCTCTTATGGTATTCCTCTAAGCTTTATATGTCCACATAACAGTCTTGTCACCTCAAGGAATAGGGCCATTATATTCTTGTTTGTATCAAGAACTTGGAAATATAAGAAAATACTCATACGGATGAATGAATAAATAGACAGATGAATGAATTTTTTCCACACTCTTGTCCAATAGGTTGATTAATAATAGTGCTTAGCATTCAACAATCTTCTTCAAAGCTCTGACTTTATGTGGTTGTTCCTTCACAATGCTCCAAATTGTATACCGTGTATTCCTTTTCTTGGGTATTCTGTTGTCATTTCTCTCATGTAACTTACTGATGTTAATTAGCAAAACTTGTTTCTAGTTAGGTTGCCTGTGTTCCAATTCATTGTTTTCAGTCATTTGAATGCTGTACAAACTGCGTCAGCATTTTTAACTGTATCATCTCCAATTCTTATAGACAGGTGGAGTTGAGGACCTCTGCCACCCAAGGAGGACTTTTTAAAAATTTGGTGAGAAACTTGTTTTACTGCTTTTTGGCATTGCGTATGTACAACTTCTTGAATAACGTGGGTAATCATGTTTTTTCTTCTTCGTAGTGAGTCACAGCATCAGTGATATAGCATATAGTTTATACACACTCTCCGTACCATATTGCCAGCTAAATTGTTTGACAGTCTTCTCTTTTGGGGGCAGTTTACCTAATTATCTTTAATTGTGCCATACTAAACCACCGAGTTGCTCGTGATCTCTTGCATGCCTTGCAAATGAAAAAATGAGGTATTAGCATAGTATACTTTTTGGAGCATAACCTAAGAACTTTTAATAATGTTGTAAAGTGAAAATAATTTGGGGAGGATACAATTCATATGTTGGAATTTAGACAAATAAATAGAAATATTGCAGGGAACTAAACTTTTATATTTAAAGGCTGCTACTCTGAAGCAGACCTTTGTGTTCAGTGGTTTACCTTTTTCTTCATAAGGTAGTCTGAGTTCTGCTTTATAGTCAAAATTCTGTCGTGGTAAAATCATTCCAACTTTCAATAGCCAAGTAAATTAATTAACCAAGTGATTATTGACTGGGAATAAAATTTGGGGCAATTTTCAAAAGTTAAGTCTTTTGGAAGATACTAGCATTTAAAAAATGCTATAAATCACATGGCTTGTGAAACTCTTAGTAACATGAATTTAAAAAAAGTCGAATCATGATTGTAATGCGTAAACCACACTAAAACTAAAGAAAGCTATGAGTTGGCCATTACAAGTTTCGACTTCTGTTTCACGCCATATTAAACTCACACTTTTGCATCCAGCTTCAAAGTTCTTGGAAATTGATAGGAGAGTCAATATGTCTTTTATTCTTCCAAAGCAAGTTGTCACATATCTTTCTGTTTCCTATGATGAGTCAAGGCAGGAGCTGAAGATAAACTCAAAATTATTTTTTCTCCATGCTACAGTATATGAAGCCAGAGATTCTTTGTGTAGTAGGCACATTATATGTCATTTAAAAACTGGTGTACCCCATGTTTTATCCCAGGAAATTATCAACCACAGATATAGCCATGAAGCTAATATTATGGGTGAATAATAGGAAGAGCTTTGCCATCCCTTCCCTGGACTGTTGCTCCAAACAAACACTAAATCAACAGCGTGAACAATCTCAATAAAATGTCATAAGCGGTGTGAATAACCTATAGGCTTATTTGAAATGAGATTAAGTCTGTCACACACTAAATTTACCTCTCTAAGGTTTGAACTGAATGTTTAAACTTAAAAATAATTTGACATTAGAGTAAATAGTGTAAAGGAACAATTGAGTCACTCAGTTAAAGGAGGCATCTTTCTAAGTTTTAGCTTTTGGAAAACAGGCCTCATTGCATAAGGTTCTAACTGACAAATGCTTATTCAAAACCTACTCTCTGCAACGCACAAGGAAAGTGTTAATAGAGAAGATGAATAACTATAAAACAGTGTAACTAGAATCTAAATGCATGAAAATAATTAATTTACCGGACAGTAAATAAATAACCTTTCTAACCTGCCAACTATAAAATTCAATGAGAACGAACACATGCTGAATTGTGAGTCACTTAGTTGTCATATATAGATAGCTGTGTTGCACACGTAGGATTAAAACCACTCAATGTAGACTTCCACCATTCACATAGCAATGACATAAAAGAAAGCAATTTGAAATTATTTTAATTATAGAAGCTCATGTTGCCAAAATTTGGAGATATATATGTACATATATTTACATATTTAAATACGTATATATTTAAGTCAAGTTAGTTGGAGATACTATTCTTCAAATATAAGAAAATAGCGTAATAAGGAAATTATGTGATTCACCTTTTTTAATGTCTTTTCTGTGAAGCTGTGCCTCCTCACTGGCTTGTTGTGAAATGTGCATAGAGCCAAGAACAGTGCCTGACGTGCTTTATTCTCAACAAAGGTAACTGTTACTACAAGTCGTCTCTTCCTCTTGTGTAAGTTTACTGATGTCCTTTTATATATTCAAATGGGTGAGTGTTTCAATCTCCTATAAGTTATAGATATTAAATTCTTCTCTACATTTTCTTCTAGTTTATTCTCTTTTCTTTTTTTTTCTGAGGACGAGTCGCCGTGAGCTAACGCCTGTTGCCAATCTTCATCTATTTCATATGAGAGCTTCTGTCACAGCAAGGCCATGGATAGATGAGTGGTGTAGGTCTGTGTCCAGGAACCAAACTTGGGCCGCCAGAGTGGAGCACGCCAAGCTTAACCACTAGGCCACTGGGGCTGACCCTCTCCTAGTTTATTATTAAGAACTGATTGGAGTTATGAAACCAAAGAATGCATACATAGGCAAAGCAAAAGTGGAAAGTTCAGAAACTGGGACAATCTATTAATATAATGCGGATATCTTTTTCCTTTATTCTTACTTTTGGAACAGGATAAAATTATCTCTATTAGATGCCTTAAGTATTTTCTTTTCTTTGATTATCATACCACAGAGTTGTGGTAATAACCAATCGTCGAGCAAGAATATTTTATTATTATTTACCAATGTCTTTGGTACAAATGAGTTATGGTCAGGTATAACTTTAAACTAGATATGATTTTCTTCTAAGAGCAATTTATATTCTGTGTGTTGGACTTATGCTGTATATCACATGTGATAAAATATTTTTTACTATTTTTTAGGAAAGAAGGGAAAATTATAAAAACAAAGTTTATATAGTGTTTATTTTACAAAGACGTCCTGAGATTGAAGTATTTGCAAACTAAGGTTTCACCACACTAATGATTTTATTATGTTCATATGCCAAGATAAACTCAGAAAAAACTAATCAATATTCATTACTAACTAGAAATGAAATTATTACATCAAAATTAACCAAAAGTTTTAGTAAATAGAGAGCTGAAGTTAATAAAAGGACAATGATTATATTAAAACACACTTTCTATGTATAAAAACTCTCAAATCTTCATTTTAGCAAATAAAATAAAGAGCCTTAATGTTATTGACTTTTCACATAATATATAATGTATATTTATATATAAATATTTCGCCTGTTTTTAGATAAGGCTATAATTTTATATGTGCAAAATACAATTATTACTTTGAAGAACTTATTACATCTTAAACTATAGTGTTAAAAGATCAGAAATAACCGAAGTAAAACAAATGAATAACCAAAGTAGTAATTAGTAAAAGTTTATTGTTTTCACACCAAAAGGCAGTTTGCAAACCGGGAGCACTCAAACCAAAACATGGACTGAAGCTCAGGGTACATTGTTATGAAACAGCTTATATAGTGAGAAAGTCATGACTGTTTATTCTTCACAGTGATTGGTTATAATACTAGAATTTTCTTAGGGAATTGGTCAGTGGTTATCTCATAACAACCTTGGGAAAGAGCTCAAGTTTTGCTTATGATTTCCAGAGGCATAAGCAAGAACTAACCCAGGTCAAGTTAGTCTTGCAAAACAAGCTAAATTAAGCTTTGCTTGTAAAGACTAAACCGATTTTGCCTACACAGGGAATTTTCAAGGTTGGGGTCTATTTGTTTCTGATTTTTAACAATAGGAACACATTTAAACCATTATTTCTCCAAAGACAACTTCACATTGCATTTATTCATCCAAACCTAAATAGTTTGATTTTAAATCAATAATTTACTTTAACAAAATAAGAATTTAAATTGTCTTCTGTACAGCTTCATTTCAGAATATAGTGCAGATGTAAGGAAACTTTAATTTTAGAATCTTTAATTTTCTACAAAGAACCTATTTTTCTATTATAATTTAAAGTTATCTTATTAATACATCACTTGATGAAAGTGAATTCCATTATTTAAGTTGCAAGTTTCCTGGAAAATGCATTTTTGAGACATTTCTAACAAGAACAACAACTACTGAGCCAGTAATTTCCTAATGCCTTAGAATTTTTATAGCAGCTATTTTACTGGTTTTTATAAATCTAGCTGATCAACTTTTCTTTGTGTAGTTTAAATGTATACTTGCGTAATACAGATGTACACATTTATAATATTTAGGATCACTTTAGATTTTTTATTAATAAAAACATATGAAACAAAGTATACCCCCAAAACTTGGAAATACATATTAGAAAATTAATTAAAACAAAATAAATGGAATAAACCTGATGGCTCTGCTGTACTTTCAAAATAGGATTAAAATATGCTATTCTATACATGACAAAATCTAATTCTATTTAGAATTCTAACCTAGTGGATTAAACTCTTACAAGAAGATTCCTTTGATTTCAGGAAGGAAGTGTTAGTATGTCTGAAAAAATAAATTTTAGTTTTTCCTCCAAAAAATTCTAGGTATGTAGATGACTATCTAATCTAATTTAACAGGGATGATTTGACCTCAGTTTACCTGATTTTTTGACTTCTCATGTAAATTCTTCAGACTTTCTTTCTTCTATCATTGAAGCCACAATAATATTAAGAGAATTGGTAAAAACTAATTAGTGATTTGAGATTGTGTTTCAGAGGGCTGAGAGCACAGACTTTCCAGGATCCTTTCCGTGGAGCTATATTTGGCAAGCATTGTTGCCCAATGAAAATCTCACTTATACTACACATTTTTTTTATTGTGTTTTGCATTCTAGATCTGTGATTTCTTTTTCCGTGAAATACTGTGCTGTTAGTAGCATAGTCATTGTTTATAGCATGGATTCAGCATTGTAATTTAAATTCTTTTGATAAGCCTCCAACCTGAGCTGGACTATCAGACTTCAAGAAACTCAGCCTGAAGATTTGGATGCAGATTCTGCATGTTAAAGGAGTTGTTTTGCCAGTTCCAAGGGGAATTCCTTTTTCTTAGAGGTAAACAAAGGGATTCTATATAGTAGATGTTAGCTGAGAAGAGATAAACATTTCAGTAGCATAGCAATGAGTCATCTGATTGCAGCTATGATGGGCAAAGTGGAATGTCTATTTCATTCCCTTTCTAATTTTGTGTCTTCCTCCTTAGCATATAAAAAGAAGAGAAAAACGTAAACTAGTATTCCTAGAGTAATCCTGTAATTATTTTGAATTATTTATCTTTTATGTTAATTGGTATATTTGCCAAGATGAGATTGTAGAAATATAAATCAGAACCACTTTGCAGAATATGTATTTTCTTAGGATATTCAGGATTGCAAAAAAACATTGGATATCTTGCGCAGGGAGAGAGAAATGGAGAGGTGGTTTGAAGCTGAGAAGGGTCCCCTTCCAATCACCCCACCCCCTAGCGTACAGTCAAAGAAAGGAATAGCCCTTGACTATTTTCCCCTCTCCTTTGCAAGAAAATCTCTCTTTAGTTACTCATTTCTTTTCCCCATGGTCAGGTTGGCTGCATCTC
Organism: Equus quagga; assembly: GCF_021613505.1. NCBI lineage: Eukaryota > Metazoa > Chordata > Mammalia > Perissodactyla > Equidae > Equus > Equus quagga. Next base: position 117,521,417 of record NC_060273.1, on the reverse strand, counting down.
CAAACACTTGTAAGTGCTGTGTGTTCTGACATATCCTGAAGTCATGCATTAGCACCTTTTCATTCAGCAAAGGGTGAGAACAGATATCTTTTGGCAGCTGACAGCAGGGAGCAGGCAGAAGGAAGGGGAAGGAGGCTGGAGGACGGGGACACTGTGGTGGCCTGGCGGCTAGCAGGACTAATGCACCAGCTGTGAATAACCCCTTTTTTGCTTCCAGTCTACCCAACAGATGTCTCTCTGTCACTGTCATGTCCTCAAGTTATCCCAGGAAATGATTTACGCATTGCCACTGAGTCACCAATGTGGCAACTGAACCTCTTCACAGCTTCAAATTGTTGATGTGTGCACGGAGGGCCCTGTGCTTGTCCTGTACGCCTGTTGGAACTGGGACGGAGTGGGGAGGGGCTTGGAGGGAGGCACCAGAGAAAAACGTAGCAGGAGCCAGAGAGGATAATGAAATGTCAAGGTTACTTGTTTGGCCTGCAGAATTAAAAGGAAGGGCACATTAGTGTCGCCTCTAGTCGGTCTTTTGGCTCTCTTAGGCTGAAGCAACCCCCTTGGCTCTGATAGATATAAATATCACTTTGAAAGATTAAAAAATGAAGAATGCAGTGATCTGTTTTGTATATATGCTTTATTCTGTGGAAAGAATGTTAATAAATATACTGTGAGCCTGCAAACTTTGCCAATATAAATAATGTAGCATTTCAAAGTCTGTCAGTAAATGTAATTGAATTTTTCAATGTAAAAATACAGTTCAGTTATAAATTGGAGTCATGCTTGACATTAGTTGGGCATTAGAAGATATTAATTAGATACTGCTCACTTCTTCTCTCTGGTTTCTTTATATTAAATGAAATTATCAGGAAAGAGGAATTTGCAGGCATGCAATTTAGAGATTTTTATTCTCAAAAACAAGCTGCCTGGTAATTTTTAGTGGAAGAATAAATGCTTTTTTCAAAAACCTTGTCAGTGAGCTGTCTAAAACACGCCCTTCCCAATATGAACACAATATGGAAAAGATAATCCATTTTAATACTTTGTAATGATAATAAGCTACAGTGAACAAGTAGCCTAGGGAAAAGATAGCAGTCACCTTTACACAGAAAGAGAATAGCAAGTAATTGTACATTTTTACACTAGGCTGATGACAACATTTCCTGTGACTTTGAACTTACTTTGGCTGTCACCATCCTGGCAAACATTCTGCATATCAATCAGACAGTTGTATTTCTTGCATGACATTTGCAGCATAAGGTAGAAATTTACTTATGTGATCGTTGTATGTAAGCAGATCGCTTATGTGTAAATAATTGTGTTTCTTCATGCTACAGATGCTGCATGTAGAACTAAGACCTTTTAGATCTCAAGACCACATGCAATTTTCATTTATTGTTAGTCTTGCTTAAATCTGTCTTTATCCTTCTTTGGCACGGTTCACCTCTGAGTGTGTAGTTTATGTGGTTGTGCAGTGGTGTGTGTATTTTGCAACAGTTAATTACTTGGACTGAGATTCCAGAAATAGCTTTAACAGTGTTTGAATCCTATTTTCCTTAAAGTTTTGTCATGTTGATTTTTTATTTTGTGTTTAACAAAATACTGTAATTAATTACCACAAAAAAGAACTATAGCGATATTGACTTTAATTTGCATAATTTAATGTTTCCTGGCCATGTTTGAGTTTTTTTTCTATTTCTTGTTACTTGAGTTTTGGGGAACATGTTATATAAGACAGATTTTTAAATTTTTCAATTTAAAATTTCTAAGTGTCCAAGACCTATACTCATTAGCTTCTTTCAAATAGCTTATTTTTGAAATACTTTTTTTCAGAAAAAGTAATCTAAAATGCCCCCGCACTGCATAATGTGTGTTTCTCATAAATATCTTTATGATACCATTTTCTAGCTGAATTCCCCTCCATTTTCTGCTCCAAGATGAGCATTTTGATTAGAGTTCATCCTTGGGGCCAGGTTGTCGTATACCTGGTTTGATTAAAGGTTTTTAGAGTCACTCTGCTTTTCATAAATAATCTCCTAGTAAGTATTAGCATTTGTTATAGCTACTTAAAGCAGATCCGTAAAGTTCTTTTAGAATCAAAACAATTAAGTCTTTCGGATTCCACTGAAATATATATATGTTCAATTGTAATAGAGTAACACTTTGCCTACCTCTGATATTTGTGAATGGATTGATTGATAATTAGCTTCCAGGAATATCCACAGAGAAAACAGGATGAAGTCTGGCTCTAGGGACTGAAAAGAAAGAAACTTAGAAAATGAAAGGAGAAACAAAGTAAATCATAAACTTTCCTCTTTTAACAAAACAGAGAATTCTACTTTCCTAACTGCCCAATCCAACATTCTAATCCTATGGCGAAGAAAACTAAGACTCAGAAAAAGGAAAAAGGAAGTGCTAAATTGTGACAGCAATGGCTTGCTGACTCCCACCAATTTATGCTTAGCCACTAAACCAGAGACATTTCTGACTCTGCATCTGGACTTAGTCTTGTGAATAGTTTTGATGAAAGTAATGTGAATTGAGGTGACATATGTCACTTCTGGGCTGGGGTCTATTAATGCACAGTGGGCCTGAGGTCTCTCCCCATTTTTGCCAGATATATGAAACCAAAGTGACTTTGCAGCCATAAAAGTATCATTATGGTCACAGTATGAGAGTAGCTTGGATTTCTGAGCCACCTCTTCAGAGGAGAGCTCTAAAAACTTCAGAATAAGATGAGAAATATATACAATGGTTTAATTACGATCATGTTTAACAACAGGGATATGTTCTGAGAAATGCGACATTATGTAAATTTGTTGTTATGAAACATCGTAGAGTGTACTTACACAAACCTGGATGGTATAGCCTACTATACACCTAGGCTCTATAGTATTAATCTAATGGGACTACCCTCGTATATGTGGCCTGTCATTGACCAAAACATCCTTATGTGGTACATGACTGTAATTCAAAAATGGGCCTTATTTGTTTCAGCTGTTAACCCTCTGTGTTACAGCTGTAAACTAATATTTATTGCTTACTGTGTATATTTAATTCTCATGATATCCTTATAAAATAGATATTATGATCTCTCACAGTAGAGGAATCCGAGGCTTGCTATGTTTTGTAGACTTGTCTGACATGATAGCATCAAAATTTGAGTCTCCTGTTTGAGTCCTAAATTCATGCTCTTTCCAGCATACTTCTTGAACAGTCTATTTTTTAATCCTTATAGTTCTTTCAATTTGACTTTGATATGCTTGCATTAGTGATAGGGAACCATGTTTTATGTTCTTCATAATATAATGCCAGATTTGGAAGCTAAGAATTACAACATAGTCTGAAAATATCCTCAAGTGAATGAGGTCAAAGCTAGGTACACCTTTTTCCATCAGACATTGTATTCTTTTAGTGTTGTTTGACTTTATAGAGGACAAACCCACTAAAAAATAACCCCCAGGGGACTTATTTAAGAACTGTCTTCTAGGAGAGAGGAGTGATGTCACGAAGATGGTGACTTGAGTCATTCCTCTTCCTCACAAGAAGACAAACTAGCAACTATTCATGGACAAGACATCAGTGAGAGAATCGTAGAACATGAGAGGCTGAAGCACCCCCTGCACCACAGAGACCAAGACAGATGCATCAGAAAGGTAAGAGGAGCAGCTGCATGCTGACCGCATTGTCCGTTCCCCAGGCTGGTTCCAGCCCCACGCTGAGAGCTGTCCCCTGAGTCTGCGGTTCCTCTAGTGGAAAAAGAGAACCCAAGGGTGACATCCAGCCCCCCAGCACTATGGTTCTTTCTGTGGGAGTCCCCACTCTGGTTTCATCCCACAGAGATCACAGGGAAATCTGCAGGGCTCAACCACTGGGAATCTGATTGTGATGGAGAAGGCAGGAGGGGCTCCCAACAACCAGCACTCAGATCTCGGCAGACCAAGTTTCTGCTTGCAGAACTGAAATACTAGTCCCAACCAGCATCTCTTCTCATCTGCAGAGCCAAGTTAGGGGCAGTCTGACCACGGAATTCAGTGGGGTGCAAGTCTGCCTAATTCAGGCCCCTAAACAAGGAGGAGTTTTGCTGGCTCTACAGCCTTGTCTGCCCACCCCCAGGCAGAAGAGCCAAGTCATAGCCCTATTCATTGTGCATTATGGCTCCTAACCTCTACTGATCAGAAAGCCAGTTTCAGAAAATTTGGGAGTTGCCTGAAAAGGGCCCTCCTAGTCCTGCCCAGGCTGGAGCCAGAATCATGGCCTTATGTGTAGTGGAATGTGGCCCCCAGCCCCAACTGACAGAAAAGGTTCGTGAGAACACCTGCAAACTGCATAACCCAGCAACTCTAAAGACAAGAGCTGATTACCCCCAGAGCAGAGTCAGTGGCCCTGTTTAGGCAGGGACTAGGGGCATGAGTCAGAATGAGCCAAGACCACAAGCAAAGAGCACTAGTGTCCTTGGAGCTGCTTTTCCCACTGTGCCAAGGCAGGGAAACTAATCTGTAGCCCCACTTATTGCTGAATACAGCTTTCAGGCACCAAACCAGGGAAACTTACCAGAGCACATGAGAAGCTCTGCAGCCCATTCAACAGCTCTGCATATAGTGGCACTTGGACAGAGAGCATAGCCCTTGGTTTCCCTGTCTGCAGAGCAAAAGTAGTGGCCTCAATTGACCAGGATATTCAGTACAAACTCCTGCCTAATTTGCATCCCTGAACAATGAGCCATGCAGTCTCTAGGTCCCATCATGCTGTCCTGCCCAGGCAAGGAATTAATAGCCTCACCTACTGCTGAGCGTAGCACCCAGTCCTGACTGTCTAGTAAGCCTGACTAGAGAATGCAGGCAACTGCAAAGCTCATCCCTACAGCCTTACTTGGGTAGGGAACCAAGCAAGTGGCACACTCCCCCAAACCTGAACAGTTACCACACCCAAAAATAGACCCTAATATCAGGCCCTACCTGCCAAAGGACATTGCCAGCAAACATGTCCAGAAATCCAAACTGAGCTGACTGGTGAAGAACTGTCTTTGCCAAAGTGAACCTGCAAAGACTGGAAGAGAATACCACTTACTCAAATGCACAGATACCAATGTAAGGAATCAAAGATCATGAAAAATCAGGTAAATATCACACCACCAAAGAAACTAATAAAGCTCTAAGAAATTATCCTAAAGAAATAGAGATCTATGAACTGTCAGACAAAAAATTCAGAATAATCCTCTTAAAGAAGTTTAGTAAACTACAAGAACACACAGACAAACAACCAAAAGAAATTACAAAAAAAAATTCATGAACAAAATGAGAAGTTCAACAAAGAATAGAACCAACAACAACAAAAAATAATCTAAACAAATCCGAGATCTGAAAAACACAATAACTGAGCTGAAGAATTCAATAGAGAGCTTCTAAAGCAAACTCATCTATGCAAAAGAGAGGATCAGCAATCTGGAAGAAAGAACATTTGAAATTATCCAGTCAGAGAAGCAAAAGAAAAAAAAAATGAAAAAGAGTGAAGAAAGTCTATAGAACATATGGGACACAATGAAAAGAAAAAATATTCACATTATGGGAACTCCAGAAGGAGATGAGAAAAAGAAAGGGAGAGAAAGTATATGTAAAGCAAAAATGGCTGAAAACTTCTGAAACCTGGGGAAAGAAATAGATATTCAGGCCCAAAAGCCCCCAAATAGGTTGACTTCTCAGGGCTACCCCAAAAGACAATGCAATTAAAGTGTCAAAAGTCAAAGACAAAGAAAATAATTTAAAAGCAAGAGAAAAGAGAGAAGTTACATACAAGCAAACTCCCATAAGACTATTGGAGGGTTTCTCAACAGAAGCTTTTCGGGCCAGATGATAATGGGCTAACATATTAAAAATATTGAAAGGAAAATATGTCAACTGAGAATAGTATACTTGGCAAAGCTGTCCTTCAAAAATGAAGGAGGGATAAAGACTTTTCCAAACAAATAAATGCTGAGGGAATTTTGGGACAGTCCCGTGGCTGAGTGGTTAATTTTGTATGCTCTGCTTCAGTGGCCCAGAGTTTTGCCAGTTCAGATTCTAGCCATGGACCTAATACTGCTAATCAAGCCATGCTGAGGTGGCGTCCCACACAGCAGAATCAGAAGGACCTACAACAAGAATATACAACAGTGTACTGGAGGCTTTAGGGAGAGGAAGGAAACAAAAAAGATTGGCAACAGATGTTAGTTCAGGTGCCAATCTTTAAAAAAAAAAAAGACCTGAGGGAATTCATCACCACTAGACCCACCTTACAAGAAATGCTAAAGAGAAGTCCTTGAGTGGAAATAAAAGGACACTAATTAACAATAAAAAGATAAGAAGGCAGTATAAAACTCCCAGGTAATGGTAAATATATAGTCAAAGTTGGATTCTCTAATATGGCAAAGATTGTGCATAATTCACTTAGAATTCTAGTTTAAAAGTTGAAAAACAAATGTAGTAAAAACAACCATAACTAAATAATCATTGTTACACAAGATAAAAAATATGTAAATTATAATATCAATAACCTGAAATGCAAGGGAGAGGAGAAGTAAAAGTGTAAAGCTTAGGAATTTTATTGAAGTTAAGTTGTTATTAATTTAAAATAGGTTGCTGTAATTTTAAGATATTTTATGTAAGCCTCATGGTAACCACAGGGGAAAAAAACCTATAGTAATTATGCAAAAGAACATGATAAAGAAATCAAAGCATACTAATACCACAAGACAACAAAATTCAAAAAAAGACAGCAGAATAAGAAATAAGGAACAATGGATCTACAAAATAACCAGAAAACAATTAACAAAATGGCAATTGTAAGTCCTTACCTATCAATAATTACTTTAAATGTAAATGGATTACATTCTCTAATCAAAAGACATAGAATCACTGAATGGATTAAAAAAACAAGATCCAATGATATGCTGCCTACAGGAAACTCACTTTAACCTTAAAGACACAAATATACTTGAGAGTAAGGGGATAGAAAAAGATATTTCAAACAAATGATAACAAAAAAAATCAGAGGTAGCCGAACTTATATCAGACAAGACAGATTTTAAACTAAAAATTGTAAAAAGAGACAAAGAAGGTCATTGCATAATGATAAAGGGGTCAAAACATCATGTAGATAAAATGATTATAGATATTTATACTCCCATCATCAGAACACCTAAATACATACAGCAAAAATTAACAGATCTAAAAGGAAAAATAAAGAGCAATATAATAATAATTGAGAACTTTAATACTCTACTCCTAAAAATGGATAGATCATCCAGACAGAACATCAATAAAGAAAGAGCAGATCTGAACAAGAGTATAGACCAAACAGACATGGAAGATATATACAAACATTCTACCTGACAACAGCAAAATACACCGTCTTCTCAAGTGTACATGGGACATTTTCTAGGATAAACTTTATGTTAGGCTACAAAACAAGTATTAGAAAATTCAGAAAGATTGAAATTATACCAATTATCTTCTCTGACTGTAATGGTGTGAAACTAGAAATCAATAACAGGAGGAAAACTGGAAAATTCACAAATACATGAAAATTAAACAATATTCTCCTGAACAACCAATGGACCAAAGGAGAAATTAAAGGGAAAATAAAGAAATATCATGAGACAAATGAAAATGGAAACACAACATACCAAAACTTATGGGATGCAGCAAAAGCAGTTCTAATAGGGCAGTTCATAGCAATAAACACCTATATTAAGAAGAAAGAAAGATCCCAAATAAACAACCTAATACTACACCTTGAGGAACTAGAAAAAGAACAAACTGAGCCTAAAGCTAACAAAAGGAAAGAAATCATAAAACTTAGAGCAGAAATAAATGAAATAGAGAACAGGAAAACAAGAGAAAATGTTAACCAAACTAAGAGTTGGTTGTTTGAAAAAATAAACAAAACTGACAAACCTTTAGCTAGAATAATCAAGAGGAAAAAGAGAGAGGACTCAAAATAACAAAACTGTAAATGAAAAAGGAGACATTCTGATACCACAGAAATACAAAGAATCAAAAGAAGGTACTATGAATACCTATATGCCAACTAATTGGAGAACCTAGAAGAAATGAATAAATTCTTGGAAAGATACAAACTACCAAGACTGAATCAGGAAGAAATAGAAAGTCTGAACAGACCAATTACTAGTATGGAAATTTAATCAGTAACCAAAAATCTCCCAGTGAAGAAAAGCCCAGACCAGATGGATTCACTGGTGAATTTTACCAAACATTTAAAGAAGAATTAGCACCAATCCTTTTCAAACTCTTCACAAAAGTCGAAGAAGAAGGAACATTGCCAAACTCATTTTATGAGGCCAGCATTACTCTGATACCAAAGACAGAAAAGGACACTACAGAAAAGAAAACTACAGACAAATATTCCTGATAAATATAGATGCAAAAATTATCAATAAAATACTAGCAAACTGAATTCAGCAGCACATTAAAAGGATCATTCACCATGATCAAGTGGGATGTATACCTGGGATGCAAGATGGTTCAACATAGTACAAATCAACTGATGTAATACATCACATTAGTAAAATGAAAGAAGAAAATCATATGGTCATTTCAACAGATGCAGGAAAAGAATTTGACAAAATTCAACATCTGTTCATGATAAAGTCTTAAAAAATTAGTTATAGAAGGAATGTACCTCAACATAACAAAGAGCATATATGATAAGCCACAGCTAATTACTCAGTGATGAAAGATTGAAAGCATTTCCTCCAAGATGGGGAATAAGACAAAGCTGTACACTCTCACCACTCCTATTCAACGTAATACTTTTAGTGCTCATCAGAGCAATCAGGCAAGAAAAAAATTAAAGTCCTCAAAATTGGAAAGGAAGAAATAAAATTGTTTCTATTTACAGATGATGTGATTTTATATATAGAAAATCCTACAGATTCCACCAAAAAACTGTAAGTTCTAATCAACAAATTTAGTAAATTTACAGGATACAAAATTAATATACAAAAATCAGTAGGGTTTCTGTAAACTAACAACAAATTACCTGAAAAAGAAATAAAGAAAATGGTCTAATTTACAGTAACATGAAAAACAATAAAATTCTTAGGAATAAAGTTAACCAAGGAGGTGAATGATTTCTATACTGAAAACTACATGACATTGATGAAAGAAATCAAAGACACAAATAAATGGAAAAGTATCTTGTGCTCATAAATTAGAAGAATTATTATTGTTAAAATGTCCATACTATCAAAAGCCATCTATAGAGTCAATATAATCCCTCTCAAGATTCCAATGGCATTTTTTACAGAACTAGAAAAAACAATCCTAAAATTTATATCAAACCACAGAAGACTCTGAATAGCCAAAGTGATTCTGAGAAAGAAGGAAAAAGGTGGAGGCGTCATACTTCCTGATTTCAAGCTACACTATAAAGCTATAGTCTTCGAAACAATAAGGTACTGGCATAAAAACAGACAAATAGATCAATGGAACAGAATGGAGAGCCCAGAAATAAACCCAAGCATATATGGTCCATTAATATTTGACAAGGGAGCCAGGAATACTCAAGGTCAATAGAAATGACAGTCTCTTCAATAAATGGTGCTGGGAAAATTGGATATCCATTTGCAAAAGAATGAAACAGACCCCTATCTTACACCGCTCACAAAAATTAACCCAAAATGGATTAAAGACTTAAATCTAAGACCTGAAACTTTGAAACTCCTGGAGGAAAATATACAAAAAAGGCTCCTTGACATGGGCCTTGACAATGATCTTTTGGACATGGCACATAAGGCAACAAGCAACATAATCAAAAACAGCAAATGGAACTACCTCAGACTGAAAAGCTTCTGCATGGCAAAAGAAACAATCAACAAAGTGAAAAGGCAACATACAGAATTGGAAAAAATATTTGCAAACCTTATATCTGATAAGGGTTTAATATCCAAAATATATAAAGAAATCAACAACAATAAAATAAATAATCCAATTGAAAAAATGGGCAAAAGATCTGAATAAACATTTTTCCAAAGAAGATAGACAAAAGGCCAAAAGTTACATGAAAAGATGCTCAACATCACTAATTGTTAGGGAAACATAAATCAAAACCACAATGAGATATATCAGCTGAAGCCTGTTAGGGCAGCCATTATCAAAAAGACAACAGATAACAAATGCTGGTGAGGATGTGGAAAAAGGGAACTCTTGTGCACTGTTAATGGGACAATAAACTGTACAGCTACTATGGAAAAAATGTGGAGGATCCTCAGAAAATTAAAAATAGAATTGCCATATGACCCATCAATTCTACCTCTTGGAATATATCAAAAGGAAATGAAAACACTAACTCCAAAAGATATCTGCACCTCCATGTTCATTGCAGCATTATTTATAAGAGCCAAGACATGTAAGTGTCCACTAGTGGATGAATAGATGAAGAAGTTGTGTCGTGGAATATCACACACAGACACGCACAATGGAATATTATTCAGCCATAAAAAAACAAGGAAATCCTGCCATTTGCAACATGGATGAAACTTGAGGACATTATGCTAAGTGAAATAAGTCAGACAGAGAAAGACAAATATTGTATGATGTCAGTTTTATGTGGCATCTAAAAAAACAACTCATAGAAAAAGAGATCAGATTTGTGGTTACCAGAGGTGGGAGGTGGGCAGAGGGGGAATTAGAGAAAAGTGGTCAAAAGGTACAAATTTCCAGTTACAAGATAAACAAGTACTAGAGGTATAATACACAGCATGATCACGATAGTTAGCCCTGCTGTATGATATATATGAAAGTTGTTAAGAGTAAATCCTGAAAGTTCCATCACATGGAAATTTTTTTTCTTTCTTTTGCTCTCTCTTTTCTTGTATCTATGAGATGATGGAAGCTAACTAAATTCTTAAGGTAGTCATTTTACAATATGTCAAACCATTATGCTACACACCTTAAACTTACACAGTGATGTATGTCAATTATCTCTCAACAAAACTGGAAAAAAGAAAAACCTTCCAGGAAGTCCTGAAGACACTGTTTATTTTACAGAAGATATACTATTGGGCTTTATAGTACCAAATGAGTGAATACTAATGTCATTAATGCTACTAATAATTTAATTTTCCATTGTCTTTTTTCTGCTAAGTTTTTTTATGTAGGAATATTACATTGAACTTCTAGACATCTGTCACCGCATCCTCTCCTGCTGCCATGACTGACATTTAGAAAATAGGGCTCCTATATTTCTAGAAATCAGAGTACCAATGAAACACTAGAATATCCCCCAGTTCAATGGACTTTCCTGAAAATGTATTTGGGTAATTGAATTCTTTTTGATATTTGTAATTTTACCACAACAGGCAGATGGTATTCAACCTGGGCATGTCAAGTTCTTGAACATTATACTTCTGGGAAGGATAATAAGGAATTAATTTACCAGAAGGTTTGATCCAGATTCTTATTAACAAGAGTCCCATAGGTCTCAGTTTCAGCAAAATTCATATGACTCAGTCTTGCAGAATGGTTGGAGATACAGTAGTTAATTCAAGCTCATCCCAGTGGTTCTCAAACTTTTGTCTGCTTTGGAAACATCTGGTAATTATGTTGACAGATTGCTGGACTCTATCCCCAGAGTTTTGATTCAGTAAGTCCAGAGTAGGGCTTGAATTTGCATTTTTACAAGTTCCCAGGTGACATGAATGATGCTAATCTAGGGACTACAATTCGAGGACCCTGTCTAGAACAAAACACTTTCAGTTGAATTTGTTTAGCAATGGATCCAGATGAAATTATGCATCTCAAAGGTCTTTGGGGACCACCTTGGAAAATTTGTTCAGTTATTGGATGAAAGATACCTCGGATAGGCATGACCTTGGGCTCAGTGTCTCTCTGTAGCTAAGGCAATCCCTGAAGGGGCTGGAAGCTGAAATTGTCTGTTGAGCACACTCCCAGTGCCTGGCACAAGTTCTTTAAAGGGGATTTGAGTCGGCTTGTACATGTCCACCACACCCAGCTTAAAACCTTCAAAGCCCTGAATGATCTGGAGTTGACATGATTCTGAAACCTCAGATATATCACTCTCCCCTTTGTTAATTAAGATCCACTCAAATCTAGTCTCTCTTCATTGCCATAAATGAGTCAAGCTCTTTCCTTTTCTCAATTTGAGGTTTTCCCCATGCTTGTTTTTCCTGAAATGCTAACCTTTCACCAGTGACTTTCCTGACTTGTGTCTTGTATTAGGCTTCTGATTAAATGTTTCCCTTCACGGACGTCATTTTGGCTGATGTGCTTCCCCAGTGAAAATCTCTGTAACTGCACTCTGTCCATTTCATTCATGGCACTTAGCACTTTTTCAAAAAAAACACCTTGTGTGTTTTCTGTCTCCTCTACAAGATCTTAAGCTCTGTGGGAACAGATCCTACGTTATACCCCTATGTAAACTCAGAATCAAGGAGAACATAGGCTGGAAGTCCTAATGTAGGCTTTCATTAAATATTTGCTGGAAGAGTTGGTACAGATGACCAGCAAAGGTCCATGACCCTTCCATAGTATAGAGTTAGTATAGAGTCGTGAGTGATTCCCTGGTCATGAACCAATCTCCCGCCACCCACTGCATGTAATTTGCCTATGTCAGTGGTGCTTAAGCTTGAGTGATTTTAACTCACAGAGATATTTAGCAATTTCTGGAAACATTTTTAATTGTCACAACTAGGCAGAGGGTGGGGTGCTACTGGCATTTAGTGGGTTTAGGCAAGGGATGATCTAAACATTCTACAATGCACAGAATAGGTCTTGACTGCAAAGAATTTTCTGGCCCAAACTATCCATAGCGCCAAGGTTGAAAAACCTGGTATATTAGTTTTCTATTGCGGCTTTAACAAATTACTAAAAAGTTAGTGTCACAAAACAATGTGAGGTTTTTTAATCTTACAGTTATCTTACAGGTTTACTGGGCTAAGATCAAGAAGTCTGATTGGGCTACGTTCCTTTTCCTTGCCTATTCCAGCTGCTAGACGCTGCTCCCATTTCTTGGCATCTCCATCTTCAAAGCCAGCAATATTATATCTTTCTGACCATTCTTCTGTAGTCATATCTGCTTCTGGCCTAACCAGGAAGGTTCTCTGATTTTAAGGACCCAAATGATTAGATTGGGCTTACCAAGATAATTCAAGATAATATCCCTCTCTCAAAATCCTTAACTTAATCACATCTGCAAAGTTCCCTTTGCCATGAAAGATAACATAATAACAGGATGTGGCCATGTTGGTGGCGAGGAGGGCAGAATTCTGCCTACCACATCTGTACACTTAGTTCTTGCCAATGAAAAATGAGCAGAAGCAATGTGTGTTGATTGTGAGTCAATAAGGTTAAGAAGTGTGTGCCTTCTCCTTTCCTCTTATCCCTTTCTATAACAGACTTGGATCGAGGTGTTAGAAATAGTACTTCCAAGAGATGAAAAAAAAAAATAGAATCACCATGTGGAAGACAGGCCATGAAGAATAAGTATGGGACCATTGTGTGAGTGAAAAAAAATATATTTTTCTATTAATTTCTATTATGTTAAGCTACAGGCACTGGGATTTATATATTACAGCAGCTAGCATTCTATTATTTTTATCATCATCATCATTATTACTATTGAAAAAGTGCCTTAACTTGGAACAAAAAATCTAAAATGTGTTGGTTTAGCAGTCTGGTAATAGGTGAAAAGGAAATTAGTGTCAGAAGAAAGACTTTCCTCTGAACCCTCACATGGGAATTACTGAAGAAAAAAATAAACTTCTATTGTGCCAAGCTATAGGGATTTTAGAGTTTATCTATTATAGCAACACACCTTACCTTAACTAACACGAGTGACTGACTTAATGAATGAATTAATAAGCAAATGAAACAGTATATTTCTGAGTTTTATACTGCTCACTTACAAAAATAAACGGAAATAACTCTATGAGTGAGCAACAGTAAATGTGTATCCTTGGTACAGCTTCCAGAAACACCAACTGGGTGAACACTGAAATTGTGAAGAAAGTATGGTCATACTAGCAAAATTTGTCAAGAAGTATTGAATACAGGTAACTATAACCACAAAGAGAGGGTACCCTGATCTTTCACGTAGAGTCCATTATGAGTTGCAAACACTAAAGTATCACAGAGCATCAGTTCTGTATGATTTGAATATTCTATAACACTTAGGCAGTGAAAAGAAAAGTATGAAAAATCCAGATTCTGAGGCAAAGTCATTTAAACTGTAACACTGTAGCACCCTCCTCCCTTCCATCAGGAATCAGGATTGTAGAGGCAATATGGTTTCAGTGTTGGTTTGCGTTCTGTGTTGGGAGACAGGAGGTGATGTGTTGGAGGAGTAAAAATATGGATACAGAAGAAACAACCTTTCCTTGGGAAGCACTCTTAACTCCATCCTGAGGGAGAACCTGTTTTCACCTTTCTGCTTGAAAACATGGTGATATTTTGTTCCAGTTCATTTAGGCTGCTTTATTCAAAGATAAAGGATATTGAGAGAGGGAATCTTACATAGAATTGCCTCTTCCTTCTCAAAATCTAATTATGCCATGTATATTTTAGTTATATAAAAAAGGCACTTGGGATTCTGGTTCAATCTGGTCATGTAGGAGGATCCTGAACTCACCTCCACCCGTGGACACACTAAAGCTACAGTTACATACAGAACAATTTCCTGTGAAAGAAACCCAAATCTAGCTGAGCGACTCCTACACATCAGGTAAACTAGAAAAAACCCACCTTGAAATAGATAGGAGAGGCTGAGACACAATCTCGTCATAACCGCCCCCCCTTGGTACAGCAACCTTCAGTCAGGAGGGAACTTACAACTTCAAGCTTCTCCTTGAGGAGTGAAGGGTTTGAACTTCACATCTGGCACCCCAACTTTTAAGACTTGCACCTGAGAGTCACGCCCCCAAAATGTCTAGCTTTTAAAGCCATCAGCTTTAACAAAGCTGGTGTCCACAAGACCCACAAGGCTATAGTGAATTGAGAAACAGTTCTTAAAGGGCTCATGAGCTCTCACTGTGGCTGTCCCCTCGGGCCTAGCACAGAGGCAGCTGACTGAAATCCCTCTTTCTAGAGGCCTGTTTGCTTATCTTAAAAGCTTCTGTCTGAGAGGCAAGCATCTAATTTAATACACATTAAGGGGCCCATTAAGATACTCTCCAGAGACTGCGGAGGCTGGGGGTTGCCATCTTACACTTTCCCTCTGCTTCACTCTGAGTCATCACCATCTCCTGGAAAAGAGCTTAGGCTATCCTGGGTTTTGTAGCTGTTGCCTGGAGGATGCCCCTTGATCACCTGTTTCTGGTGGTCAAGTGGGGCTTAGATTCACAGGTCCCAGAGGACAATAACTAATGGAAAAAGAGTTCTTAACTGGCTATCCTCTAGGGCACAGTGCAGAGGCAACAGAGAGACACACCCAGGCTTTCCCTGAAAGAGGTCTATTAGCTTATCTTCAAAGCTGTGGCCTGGAGGACAGCCTTCTAATTAGACACACATCTAGGGGCCAACTACAGTCCTCTCTAGAGACTAAGGAGGTCAGCAGGAACTACCTTCACACTCTCCCTCTGCTTCACCCAGATCACTAGTGTCTCCAAGGGAGGAGTTTAAGTCTGGTGCATCAGCTTTTGTGACTGCTGCCCAGAGGAGACATCACTTGATAGCCTGGCTCTGATGGCAAGAAGGACTTGTGTTCATAGATTCAACAGGAAGGTAGCAAACAAAGAAACCGTTCTTAACTGGCTATCACTCCAGGGCTCAAGGCAGAGGGACTGACAGAAATACCCATCTCCCAGTGTTCCTCTGAAAGAGGTCTATTTGCACTCATTAAAAGCAGCAGCCTGTGGCTCTGGGTTCCAACCAGCCTGAAGCTAGGTGGTGACTGAGATCCTCCCTTTTGGGACACTGACAGGTCTTGGCACACCCTAACTACTGGGAGCCACTAAGAACAAAGTAGCCTACTTGGACATTCCCAAAGGTTTGAGAGACAACCAAGAGCTTGGGGAAGGTTGAATAATAAGGTTCATCTCCTACACAAGGCCAGTCCTTCAAGACTAGGAGAGATGGCTGTTTTATCTAATGCATGGAAACCAACACAGAGAGTAAAGAAAAATAAAGACACAAATAAATATGTTCCTAGTGAAAGAACAAGATAAAATCTCAGAAAAAAAACCTTAACGAAACGGAGATAAGTGATTTACCTGATAGAGAGTTCAAAATAATCATCATAAAGATGCTCACCGAGGTCAGGAGAACAATGCATGAACAAAATGAGAATTTTAACAAAGAGACAGAAAACATAAGAGAGTCTCAACCAGAAATTATAGAGCTGAAGAATACAATAACTGAATTAAAAATAAGATAGTGGGGTTCAACAACAGACTAGATTAAGCAAAAGAAAAGATCAGCAAATTCAAAGACAGGGCAGTGGAACTTATCCAGTCAGAGCACAAAATAGGAAAAAGAATGAAAAAGACTGAAGATAGCTTAGGAGACTTATGAGATAGCATCAAGTAGAATGGTATTCACATTATAGGGATCCTACATGGAGAAGGGAGAAAGGGGCAGAGAATTTATTTGAAGAAATAATGCCTGGAAAATTCCCTTGCCTGGGAAAGAAATCAGATATCCCAATCCAGGAAGCCCATGGGTTACAACCAAGGAGAACTTAAAGAGATCCACACCAAGACACATTATAATTTAATTGTCAAAAGTTAAGGACAAGGAGAGAATCTTAAAAGCAGCAAGAGGAAGCAACTTGTTACATACAAGGAAAATCCCATAAAACTATCAGCAGATTTGTCAGCAGAAACATTGCAGGCCAGAAGAGAGTGACACAATATATTCAAAGTGCAGAAAGGAAAAAACTTCCAAGCAAAGATATTCTATAGACCTGGCAAAGTTGTTTTTCAGACTTGAAGGAGAGATAAAGAGTTTTCCAGACAAGCAAAAGCTAAAGGAATTCCTCACCACTAGACTGGCCTTACAAGAAGCGTTAAAGGAACTTTTGAAAGCTGAAAGGAAAGGCGCTAATTAATAACAGGAAAACATATGAAAGTATAAATCTCATTGGTAAATATATAGTGAAATTCAGAATAATCTAATTTTGTAAAGCTGGTGAGTTAATACTTATAAAGCTAGTATAAAGGTTAAAAGACAAAAGTAGTAAAAATAGCTATAACTACAATTATTTGTTAATGGATACACAAGATAAAAAGATGTAAATTGTGACATCAAAAATATAAAACTTGGTGGAGGAGTACAAATGTAGAGTTCTAGAATGCATTGAACTTAACTTGTTATCAACTTAAAACAGACTCGTATAAGTTTTTTCATGGAAGCCTCATGGTAACCAGAAAGCAAAAACCTACAGTAAATACACAAAAAAATAAAGAGAAAGGAATCTAAGCATACCATTACAGAAAGTCATCAAATCACAAGGGAGAGAACAAGAGAAGAAAGGAACAAAGTAATTACAAAACAGCCAGAAAACAATGAACAAAATGTCAATAAGTCCATACCCACAATAATTACTTTAAATGTAAGTGGACTAAATTCTCCAATCAAAAGGCAGAGAATATCTGAAAGGATCAAAAAACAAGACCCATCTATCTGCTGCCTACAAGAGACACACACAGACTAAAAGTGAAGGTAGGGAAAAAGATATTCCATGCAAATGGAAACCAAAAGAAAGTAGAGATAGCTATACTTGTATTGTACAAAATGGACTTTAAGACAAAGACTGTAATAAGAGACCAAGAAAGTCATTATAATGATGATAAAGGGGTCAATCTAACAAGAGGATATAAAATTTGTGAATATTTATGCACCCAACATAAGAGTACCTAAATATATAAAGCAAATATTCACAGATATAAAGAGGGAAATCGACAGCAATCCCATATCACAGAGGACTTTAATACCCTACTTTTATCAATGGATAGATCTTCTAGACAAAAAATCAATAAGGACACAGTGGTCTTAAGCAGCACATTAGACCAGATGGACTTAACAGACATATACAGAACATTCCATTCGAAAGCAACAGAATGTACACTCTTCTCAAGTTGCACATAGAACATTTTTCAGGGTAAATAATAGGTTAGGCCATAAAATATGTTTTAATAAATTTAAGAAGATTGAAATCATGTCAAGCACTTTTCCCAAGAAAGTGGTATGAAACTAGAAATCAGTTACAAGAAGAAAACCAAAAACTTCACAAATATGTGGAGATTAAACAACACACTCCTGAACAACCAGTGGGTCAAAAGAGAAATGAAAAAATATCTTGAGACAAATGAAAACTGAAATACAACATATCAAAACCAATGGGATGCAATAAGAGCAGTTCTAAGAGGGAAGTGCATAGTGATAAATACTTACTTTAAGAAAGAAAGAAACATCCCAAAAACCTAACTTTATTCCTCAAGGAACTACAAAAAGGGGAACAAACTAAGCTCAAAGTTAGTAGAAGGAAGAGTATAAAGATCAGAGAGGAAATAAGTGAAACAGAGACTAAAAAGACAATAGAATAGAACAATGGAACCAACAGCTGGTTTTTTGAAAAGATGCACACGATAGACAAACCTTTAGCTAACTTCACCAAGAAAAAAGGAGAGAGGATTCACATAAAATCAGAAATGAAAGAGGAGGCCTTACAACTGATACCACAATAATACAAAGGAGCCTAAGAGACTACTATAAACAATTATATGCCAACAAATTGGACACCTAGAAGAAATGGATAAATTCTTAGAAACATACAGCCTACCAAGACTAAATCATAAAGAAATAGAAAATCTGAACAGGTCAATTAATCTTAAGGAGATTGAATCAGTAATCTAAAACATCCCAACAAACAAAAGTCCAGGACAAGATGTCTTCAGTGGTGAATTCTACTGAACATTTAAAGAATTAATACCAATCCTTCTCAAACTCTTCCATAAAATAAAAGAGGTGAGAAACTTTCAAACCCATTTTATGACACCAGCATTACCCTGAAACAAAACCATACAAGGAAAACACAGAACAAGAAAATTACAGGCCAATATTCCTGATGAACATAGGTGCAAAGATTCTCAACAAAATATTAGTAAACTGAATTCAACAATACATTAAAAGGATAATAGACCATGATCAAGTGGGATTTATTCCAGGGATGAGAGGATGGTTCAACATGAGCAAAACAATCAATATGATACACCACATTAACAAAATGAGCAGTAAAAATCATAGATCATCTCAATAGATGCAGAAAAAGTGTTTGACAAAATTCAACATCCATTTGTAATAAACACTCTCAACAAAGTGGGCACAGAGGGAACGTATATCAACATATAAAGGCCATATATGACAAGCCCACAGGAAGCATCGTACTCAAATGCTTTCAGGTTTTCACCTAAGATAAGGAAGAAGACAACATAATATTGGAAGTCCTAGCCAGAGCAATTAGGCAAGAGAAAGAAAGGCATCCAAATTAGGAAGGAAGAAATAAAATAGTCTCTACTTGCAGATGACATGATATTACACATAGAAAACCCTGAAAAACAACACCAAAATTTGTTAGATCTAATCAACAAATTCAGTAAAGTTGTAGGATGCAAAATCAATATATAAAACTCTGTTGCGTTTCTGTGCACTAATAACAAACTATCAGAAAGACAAATTAAGAAAACAATCTCATTTACAGTTGCAAAAAAAGTACCTAGGGATAAATTTAAACAAGGATATGAGAGACCTGGACATTGAAAACCATAAGAAATTGATGAAAGAAATTGAAGACACAAATAAATGGAAATCCCATACCCATGGATTGGAAGAATTAGTATTGTTAAAATGTCCATACTGCCTAAAGCAATCTACAGATTCAATGCAATTCCTATCAGAATTTCAATGGCATTTTTCACAGAAATAGAACAAACTATCCTAAACTTTGTATGGACCCCAAAAGATCCCCAAAGAGCCAAAGCAATCTTGAGAAAGAAGAACAAAGCCAGAGACATCACTCTTTCTAATTTCAAACTATATTACAAAGCTATAGTAACCAAAACAGTGTGGTAATGGCATAAGAAAAGACTCATAGATCAATGGAATAGAATAGAGATCTCAGAAATAAACCTAGACATATATGGTCAATTAATTTATGACAAAAGTGTCAACAATATGCTGGGAAAACTGGACAGCCACATGCAAAAGAATGAAAATGGAGCACTATCTTACTCATACACAAAAATTAACTCAAAATGGATTAAAGACTTGAATGTAAGACCTGAAACCGTAAAACTCCTAGAAGAAAACATAGGCAGGGAGCTCCTTGACATCAGTCTTGGTGATGATTTTTTGGATCTAACACCAAAAGCAAAGTCAACAAAAGTAAAAATAAACAAATGGGACTACCTCAAACAAAAATCTTCTGCCCAGCAAAGAAAACCATCAACAAAATGACAAGACAACCTACTGAATGGGAGAAAATATTTGCAATTCATATATCTGATAAGTGGTTAATATCCAAAATGTATAAGGAACTCATACAAATCAATAGCAAAAATAAAAACAACAATCCAATTAGAAAATGAGCAGAGGATCTGAATAGACATTTTTCCAAAGATGACACACAGATATCCAATAGGTACATGAACAAGTGCTCAGCATCAACAATCGTCAGGGAAATGCCAATCAAAACCACAGTGAGATACTAGCTCATACCTGTTAGAATGGCTATTATCAAAAAGACAAGAAATAAATATTGATGAGGATGTGGAGAAAAGGGAACCCTTGTGCTCTGTTGATAGGAATGTAAATTGGTGCAGCTACTATGAAAAATAGTATGGCGGTTCCTCAAAAATTAAAAATAGAACTACCATATGATCCAACAATTTTACTTCTGGATTTTTATTTGAGAAAATAAAAACTTACCTCGATTATATGCACCCCCACGTTCATTGCAGCATTATTTACAGTAGCCAAGACATAGAAACAACCTAAGTGTTCATTGATGGATGAATGGATGAAGAAAATGTGGTATGTATGTATATACATATCTATCTATATATATATGTATACACACACACACACACATACACCCACACAGTGGAGTATTATTCAGCCATAAAAAGAAAGAAATCTTGCCATGTGTGATAACATGAATGGACCTTGAGGACATTATGCTAAGTTAAATACATCAAACAGAAAAAGAGAAATATCATATTATCTCAATTTGAGTCTGAAAAAAAAAATCAAACTCATAGATACAGAGAACAGAGCGGTGTTTGCCAGAGGTGAGGGGTACAGGTGAGCAAAATGGGTGAAAGGGATCAAAAGGTACAAATTACGAGTGATAAAATAAGTCATGATGATATAATGCACAGCATGGTGAATATAGTTAATAATACTGCATTGTAGATTTGAAAGTTGCTAAGAGAGTAAACTTTAAAAGTTCTCATCCAAAGGAAAAGAAATTGTAACTGTGTGGTGATGGATGTTAACTAGACGTGCTGTGGTGATCATTTTGCAAGATATGGAAATACTAAATCATTATGTTGTACACCTGAAACTAATATAATGTTACATGTCAATTATACTTCAATTGAAAGAAAAGTGGTAATACATAATATACAGAATCTCGTAAGATTTATTTTGGGCATTTTTAAACGGAGCAAGCATGCCGAGGGGTTTCAAAGCAAATGCAAGCCTCCTTAAACAATGCTGGGATATCTAGCTTGTGTGCATGTGTGTGTGTGCGTGTGTGTATGTGGAGGGATGTTTCATTCGTTTGACTTAGACACTTGTAAATATAAATATCTTAGAAAGTTATCATGACCATACAATTCTTAGAATCTATATTTTCACTAAAACCTTAATCATGTGTTAAACACTTCAGTTCTTAGACAAATTACATTTCTTCTATATCTTAAAAATGACTGGCCACTATTACATACTGAAAATGTATTATAATATTTGAGTAATATATGACAATATTCAAAGGTTCAACATTATGAAAAACATTGCTTAAATGTTTAAAGTGAATCCGTATGTGAATAAGAATTAGGGAGATTAGATCAGTGTATAAAATTAAGTACATATTCTAATTAAAAGTCCATAGAAAATACTGGACATATATTTTTATAGAAATTAAACCTGTATCACCGATATGATTTACTGTAATTTTAGCAGCTGTGATATAAAATAAGCGATATGTCAGTGGCTTCATACAATTGAAGATTATTTCTTCCTTATGTCACAGCAGAATGCTGTTGCATATGTTCTAGATTGGTTAGTGGCATTGCCCCATTAGATAATTCAGCTGACTTGACTCCTTCTACCTTGTGGCTCTGCCATTCCCTGGAGTCATGCTGTCCTCTGCAACAGGTTGTCATGTGCAGAAAGGGAGAATGGGGAAGATACACCTGCCTCATAACTGTCTTCATAGCACATCATTTCTGATCACATTCCTTTGGAGAGAAATATTTATATATCTTTCTAGATATAAAGTGGTTCTGGAATAGAGTCATTTGCTGGCAGCTGCTTCTCAGTGACAACCCTTTTTTGTGTGTGTGAGGAAGATTGTCGCTGAGCTAACATCTGTGGCAATCTTCCTCTATTTTATGTGGGATGCCACCATAGTATGGCTTGATGAGCAGTGTTAGGTCCATGCCCGAGATCGGAACCTGCAAACCCCAGGTGCCAAAGTGGAGTGTGTGAACTTAGCCACTATGCCACTGGGCCAGCTCCTCAGTGACAACTCTTTATCGTGCGCAGGGGGCCATCTCTGCCACATTAGGGACAGAAAACAAGCAATTTTAACAAAACATAAGAAATGATGTGAAAGCTGCAAAAGATAAAGGGTGGGCATAATCAGCCTGAAAGACATAAAATCGAAAACCTACATAGGAGAGGACTTCTACAAGAGAAGGCAGTAGTCATAGAGCAATCTGCTCACAGTGAGGTGGTGGAGAGCCAGAAGAGTGAGTGCTGGCATGGTGGCCAGTGTGACTCGGTGAGAACCACAAAGATAATAGCCAAGCTGTTGAACCCTCACAGTTCAACCAGCACTGGCCCTGGGAAGGCGAATGAGGGCCCGGATGAAATCAGGGCTTCCTTGCCCTGAAATCTCCTCACCAGGGTAGCCACAGTCACTAGAAGCAGAATGTCTTAAATGTATACAATTGCACACATAACCTAGCAGGAAATCTGAAGTATAAAGGTGATCTCCAAAACAAATAGCATCATTTTGGAAATCCAGCCGATGAATAGAGACACCAATTTCCATGAACAGAATAATCAACACCAAAGGAAACAAAATCAGTACAAGACTAAGTATAATCAATCCCCAGAGAATTGTGGCAACACACAACATACTTATATATAGAATCAACAGCTGGGCATTTTATAAATTAAGGTTGGATTTTGACATAATGTCAATAGATGGGAAGAAAAATAAGTACAAAGCTGGGCATAAAGAAATTATATAATTTTAAAAATATTTAAAAGCTTTGAAATTCCTTTTAAATGAACTAAATTTTCTATCGATAAAGCTAGAAAAACAAAAATTTAAACTCAAATAAATTAGATATGCATAAGATAGAAACCAAATACCAATTAGAATTGATCGATAAAACTAAAATGTGGTTCTCTGAAAAGACCAGAAAACCAGACAAACTTTTGGAAAGTCAGACCAATTGGTTTAGGGAAGAGAGAGGAGGTGAAAAGGAATATTAAGAACACTGGAGTACACAAGTACAGATTCAGAGATTTCAAGCATTGTGAGATTAATATGTACAACTTTATGCAAATATGTTTGAATATGTAGATGAAAATAATTATTTTCTAGGAAACCTTAAATCACCAGACTCAAGATATACAAATCCCTAATAGACTAATAACTATAGAAGACAAAGCTATTTCTCTGTCAATGACACCAAGCCCAATGCTTTAGTTCTAAACAAAATGCCAATGAACAAATCATTCTCAGTAAAGTAAATGTTCTAGTGCAGAGAGAAATGGTGGTGGTGGTGGAGAGAGATGATGGGAAGTTATTTAGCAAATTTTATGAAACTATCGTAATGCTAATTTAAAAGCTGAGCAAGGATAATACTCAAGAAAAGCTAATTTTATACAAAGATAGATGTGAAAATCCTTAACACAAGATTATCAAATAAAATACAGTGTTATTAAAGTGATACTGTTGTTTATAAAAATATTATTAAAAGAATAATACATTATGACTATTATCATAGGATTATCTCTGTTTAATATAAGAAAATGTATTAATATAATTACTCATATAAACAGATTAAAGAAGAACAATTATGATCACCTCAAGAAATCTTGCAAAAGAAGTTGATAAAAGTCAACACATTATTAAAATAAAAAACTCTTAGCAAACTAGGAATAAAAAGAAAATTTCCTTGATTTATAAGCTATTCAACAGAAACCTCCAGTATACATCCTTTTAATTAAGATAAGTTACAAGCATTACCACTCAATGCAGGAATAAGATAGGGATGCCCACTTCAAAGCTACTCTTCAGAGATTATAATAAAGGGCTTAGCCCATGCAGCAAGAGAAGTTAAAGAAATCAGAGGTATGACACTCAGAATGATATGACTCTCATCATTACAGATGATAAGGTTATCTACTTGGAAAATCACCTAAAAAAGGAAAAGAATATTCTAATTAATAGGAAGTTAAGGAAAAATCTAATATCTACAAAAAATCTAATATGAGCTACACCCAAAATAAAATTTTACCCCATTCACAATATGTTGGTTTTCTCTTTATCTGGTTATTCATTTAACCTTTTTAAAATTTGTTTGCAAGCAATAATAAAATGTTTATTTCCCAGATTTTGTGGGTGTTGTGGGTAGTAGTAAGAAATTGCATGTGCATGTTAATTGATGAGGAAATAATGGCCAATAATGAATGTGTTTTGTAAGCTCTGCTGAACAAAAAGAAGAAAATGCAGGGTTATTGATATTTTTGAATGGAAAAATAAAAATAATATTGATAATGGTGTTTTAGAAATCTCAGATGATCAGTTTTGATTTCTCTGCTCTCACACAAACTTGAAACAAAGAAAAAAATTCACTACTATAGCATCTCATTTCAATGCAGTATAATTCCTCTTTATTATAAATACTGCAATTTTGAGTTATCTCTGAAAAACACCATTATTATAAAACAGAGGTCTCTAATCTGTATTTGTGCTTATGTTTATGTTAAACCACTGACATATATTAATTTTGTAACAGAATATTCTAGAAATTTCCAGGGATATCTTATTCTGTATCATTCATGAACATAATTCTAAAGTTTTAAATGTAAAACAAAGCGTTGCCCTAGAAAGTGAGCACTGATTAAAGTCACAATGTGCTCTTTTGTGGTAGTGTTTTTAATAAAATATTATCAGTGGTAAAATGTAAATAAAAAAGCAAATTGCTTCATTCATCATGTATTTTAAGCAGTTAAAATGAATGAACTCTCCTTTGAGAAAACATCTGACTAAGCAAAATAATGGTTATGAGTTTGAGAAAATGTTTAATGAACTTACTGGTTAAAATGCAGTTGTTATTTTAGAGCCCATTATTGTATGTTTTAAATTAATTGAGGTTTCTTTGCTCAGAGACTTTTTTTTCTTTTTCCGCTTAATATACTAGCATAAGTGACCTTAATGACTTATGTGGATGCCAAGAAGTTACTAGGTGAGGAATGCTGATGGACATAACAGCATACGACTGGAACAGCATATCCATGAATCTTCATATTCATTTGTCTGGTATCAGTTCAAAGGCAAATAAGTAGCCAGTGATCACACGTGATTGTTCAAATAGCTCATATTGTAAGCATTCTGACTGATATTCATCTCCCATTTCTTCTTGTTCTGAAACACGCCTATTGACTATACATATGGAAGTTGAAATGATATTGCTGTCTACATACTGAAATATTTCAAATATCATATATATTCATTTGTTTAAGGCAACAGGAGAAAGTGTTTACTTTAAAATCATGGGCTGTATAGCAGCTTTATTCATAATTACCAAAACCTGAAAGCAACCAAGGTGTCCATCAGTAGGAGAATGGATAAATTGTGGTCCATCCAGACAATGGATTATTATTAAGCGCTAAAAAGAACTGAGCTATCAAGCTGTGAAAAAACATGGAGGAAACTTAAATGCATATTCCTAAGTGAAAGAAGCCGATTGGAAAAGGCTACATACTGTATGATTTCAACTCTATGACATTCTGAAAAAGGCAAAACTACTGAGACAGTAAAAAGATCAGTGGTTGCCAGGGGTTGGGGAAGAGGGAAGAATGAGTAGGTGGAGCATAGAGGATTTTAAGGGCAGTGAAACTACTCTGCACGAGACTGTAGTGGTGGATACATGACATCATATGTCTGTCTAAACCCATAGAATGTATAACACTTAGAACTTCAGGTGATAATGATGTGTCAACGTAGGTTCATCAGTTGTAACAAGTGTACCTCTCTGTTGGGAGATGTTGATAGTGAGGGAGGCTACGCACGGGTGGGGACAAGGGATATATGAGAAATCTCTGTATGTTCTGCTTAATTTTGCTATGAACCTAAAGCTGCTCTAAAAAAGACAAAAAGTTTATTAAAAAGATGTAAGGCTGACCATACTAATGGCTCTAAGATTGAACGTAAGTCCTAATACTGGGAAACAGTTCTAAACCATGGTAAACCAATCATATGACTCATTATTACATGAATTGATAAGGTCAGGTCTATGTCTTCGTGAGGAATATTATGTTCCTGCACATGGTAGGAATTTATTAGATAAAATGCAATGTTTTGTTAAGCTAAAGAGTAAGTAAAATGGGAACTTGGACAAAGGAAAGATAGTCTTTTTGGAAGGGCTAATCTTAAAAGCAACAACAGATCAGAGTCAGAGACATGTCGAGTGAGCACATTCATATTAGAATAGTTTGGGTGCTGGACCAGTGGCATAGAGGTTAAGTTCATGAACCGCACTTTGGCAGCCTGGGGTTCACAATTTTGGATCCCCGGTGCAGACCTAGCACTGCTCATCAAGCCATACTGTGATGGCATCCCATATAAAATACAGGAAGATTGGCACAGATGTTAGCTCAGCGAAAATCTTCCTCAAGCATAAAGAGGAAGACTGGCAACAGATGTTAGCTCAGGGCCAATCTTCCTCACCAAAAAAAAAAGAGAGAGAGAGAATAGTTTGGGGGCACACAATGAGTTATCTGAACATGGGGGATAGCAAAAATGGATACTTTTCAGTTAGAAGGATGGGTTTGAATCTAGAGTTGTCGCTAGATGTCTTCTGCTCTTGGGCAAGTTAATTTGTGTCTTAACCAATCAATGCCTCTACTTCTTCATTTATGCTGAGGTATGAACAAGATGTACATGAATACTATTTAAGTGAATATAACTGGAAGTGGTACATAGACAAAAATTAATTCACAGAATCAAGGTTTCTGAAGTATAAACCTGACATTGCATTGCAGTCCAGATCCTATGGCACAAGTATATTATCTGATGCATGGTAGAAGTCAACAACTATGTGTTGAATGAGTAAGAAGGAAAATGTGGAGACAAAAAACACATACTGGATGAGAGCCACATTGTGGAAGATTGTGGTAAGCTCCTTAAAAATAAGTAAATAAATAAATGGAAACTGAAATCTGTACCTACTGTGTATCTTTATAGTTTACAATGTGCAAATACAATGAGCTATATACATTCTTCAAAATGTGTTTGGTATTTGACTATAGAAATTGAGCATTTAATAATTCTGGCTAGTATTTTGTATTATATAATATTCAAGAATTCACTCCTTCATTCATTCAACATTTCTTAAGTGCCTCTGACGTGCTAGGTATCAGGATAAAACCTTAAACAAGACAATGTCCCTGTCTTCTTGAAACTTATAGTCCAAAGCGAAAAGGTGACATTGATAATTTTGATTTCATATTTCTTTAATCTCTCATGTATCAGATAAAAACATTAAAATTATATGATATATTCAGAAGTTTGAAAAGTATGCCTTTTAAAAATTTATATTTAATTTATAGACAGTAAAGTTCACTTTTTAGTGTACACTTCTATGAGTTTAGACAAATGCATACAGCTTTACAACTACTACCATAATCAAGACACAGCTTTGTCACTCCAAAAAAGTCCTTGTAAAAGCAAACTTTGGATAAAGCTTTAGAATTTTTCCAAGAAAACAGAAATTTAGCATAAGAACAATCCAAGTGACTCCTAAATTATAAAAGTATAATTACGTTCCACAAGTGTAGTCTCAAGGCATATTTAGCTTCAAGACACAGAAATCAGTGCAAAGAAGCTTAAAATAAAACAAACACAAAACAGGGGATACAGTCTTTGTTAGTGAATACAGAAGGGTCTTCAGAGCTGAAATGAAGTGTCACTACCCACTGGAACTGCAGAATCATCGCTCCACTCCTCACCCCATCTCCTTTTCCTAGTCTGCGTTATCTATTATCTTTGCAGCTTTCTGAGCAACTAGTTACTCTGTGGTGACAGCTGCTCCAAAAAAATGAATCCTCAAGCCTGAGTCCACATGATATTGTAGACTCTGCACCCACATGGAACTGACATGTCTGAATTCAGGTCCCAAAGTCCAAAGAAAAGAATTAGATGTGGCCAGGGAGGTGAATCATTTTATATACAAACATTTTAGAGGCTATAGATGGGTTTGGCAGTCTCCTACTTCTGTGCAATGATACTTCAGCAAGAGAAATAGTAGATGTAGTAGTTGTAGGAGTAATAATAGTAATAATAATAAGAATAATAATATCAAAACACCAAGCCGAAGAACATGCTTTATTTTAAAGGAATTTTCTAGAACATAGCTATCAGTTTGAGATATCTCAAACAAAGGAGGAACTATCAGAACCAGGGAAAATGAGATACTCTATTAAGGTAATACTGAAAAAACTAAGAAAAAAAATGATTGCGCTAATAGTGACCAATGCCAAAATAAACCAGCCAATGTTCAAAATGTTGAGCATTGAGAAAGACCTGCAGATTCCCTGGATGAATTTTTGGAGATAATCGCAATAAATTAGGAAAAGAATTTAACTTGAACATATTAAGAAATAAACATTTTATTGCACGACATGGACAATGCAAACAAAACATTAATATTTAAAAGTAAGTTACCAGACAATCAAACTTATATTTATGACATTAGATTTTTGAGATTGCCTGCAGTAGTTGATGAAATAATCTCTGTTCCTATAATGACACATACCTGTGGTATTGGACTAGCATGTTAAGCTCATCTCCAATTAAAGTTGCATATTCTATTTATTTCTCTTCTAAAGATCTTGATAAGGACATGGTAATAAAAATGCAGTTACTAGCTATATTGTCAAGTGTTCAGGAAAAAAATAAAACCTGAAATCTTGGAGACAAAACAGAAAGAGAAGAGGATATGTTTTACTTTTATTTTCTTTTTCATGAGATCCAAGGTGATAAAGAGAAATGCAAAACATAGCTCCTCGTACTCAAGCAAAAAAAAATCAACAATTCTGTTTGAAAGCCAGAAAAAAACTCAGAGTGGGAAACAATAAGAACTAGAATGTTTGCAAAGAACTTTCACAGACTCTAAGTTCTATCTCAAAATTATAAATATTATTAATTTTATGAAAATGATTCCTGACTCAGTAAAATAGAAAGAACTCATTGCCAAAGAGTCATTTTTACATATCCATATTTATATTTATTATGTAGATTAAAAATTAGAAACCATCTGCCAAGTTCTCCTCTTTTGGCCTCGGTGATTCTTGGTGCCATGAAATAAAATCTATCCACATGCACGCACGCACACACACGTGCACACATGCGTATATATAGCACCAAATGACGTTTTGTTATTTTTCAAACACAAGCCCAATAAAATTGAAATCAATCATGGACCAATAAAGCTACAACTAAAACTGCTATGTAATTTTGAATATTTTCAATATATATAATATATATAATATATTATATAATATGTAATATAATAAAAATCCTCCCTTGATGAGAGGGATTGAGCTAAACCACGTATAATCTCAGTACAGAGTAGATAAATATCTATGTAGAGAATATATTCTACAATTTGCAATAGGACAACTTGCAAAAATATTCATATTCTATCATCTAACGATCCATCTTTCATGGAAGAAATGTCTGTGTTTTTTCCATTCTCAATCCACGACGAGTACTCTGAGTAGACGCTTTGAGCTATAGTCAATGTAATGGACAAAGAATCTCAGAAAATGGATTTTGAACTACATTTCTAGCAAGTTTTGATAGAAAATACATGCAGCAGATAGAGGTTTAATGTAGTTGAATTCTCCATTATTCAGTGACTAATTACTCATTTTGCGGTGATCCGGGTCTGTGGCTTCTCCTTTTTTCCCTCTGGCTGCCTGCCTTTGGCCATTTCACAGTTCATTAGCGCCTTCAACATCTGAGGGGCAGGAGAAGAATATAGACAGGACTCAAATCCGTCAATTTTACAGTTCTGTATCACTGGGACTACAGGTTTGGTGAGATATACAACTGAAACTAATACCTGAAGTGGAATTATGAAGGTTCTTTTGAATTTCGAGTAATCATTTTCTGTGTCACCAGAAATACTCAGAAGCCGATTAAATTGAGATAGTTTAGCTCTATTTTTTTAGGATGTTTTTTCCGTTGAAATTCCCTCCCTTCTCTTTCTTACATTACTACCCAGGGTGCAGTGCTTTATTGTATAATGTAGACACTCAAAAGATATAGAATGTACTGGATTAAAATCATGGAAAGGACACACTGCATTAAATTTTAAATCTGCCTCTCACCACAAATAATTCTTTGTCTTATTAATGGCTTTCTCTTAAAGTAAATGAGTAGTCTAATAAAGCAAATATATTATTTTCAAGAGTAATATATATACATATAAATGTATATAAAATAATAACATATTAGTTAAATACTACGTGGTATATATGTATGTCATAGCAATTGTGTTGTGTCCAATGTAGTCCCTCATATATTTGTAGGTAATTTATACACTATTTGTATACATATTATTCTCATATTCTAAGATTCACATGTTTTTAAATACATATTGTAATTAAGGTAAGTGGGTACTTACATTTAATTTGGTAATACTTCTTCAGAAAATCTATTAATAAATAATTGCATATTAAAATTATGAATATATATATATGAAGCACGAGTAACTTTATTCGTTTAAGCTTAACTTCCCAATAAAGTTATCGTGAGATTTAAATGGGAAAATGTATGTCATATATATAATGCCTGGGGTATAATAGTAAACAATCAACAAATACCATCTCTTAATATTAAGATTACACACATATATATGTGTCTTCATTTGCCTTCGCTTATGGTTTCAGGGTGGGAAATCCTCACCTAGTGCTACTTTTGTCTATTGCACACATGTCACTCTAACAGTCTCCCAGGGATGCATATTCAATTGGTAGCACTTACAGGGCTCAGCCATGACTTGAGCAGCGTGGGGAATCTTCTACATTTAAAAGGGCCAGAGTGTGAAAACCTGAGTTCTAGTTTTGACTATGTTGAGTGAACCGTGTGGCTGAATAAAGTGTTTTGCTTCTCAGATCTTCAAAAAATGGTCCCACCTAGTCTGCAATATAACAATCTTGAGAAGACAAAGATGGCACTGGTTTGCTACTGCAGGAATCTAGGCAAATTAATAAAACTGGAGCATGCGTGGAGAGGTGGGAAAGTTTAGCAAACCAAAGCTTTTAAGAATGCATCTATGCAAACTGGTGTGGCCACTGTGGAAAACAGTATGGAGATTTCTCAAAAAATTAAAAATAGAAATATCATATGATTCAGCTATCCCACTATTGGGTATTTATCCAAAGAATTTGAAATCAATGATCCAGAGATTATGCACCCGTATGTTCATTGTAGCATTATTCACAATAGCCAAGACATGGAAGCAACCCAAGTGCCCTTCTACAGATGAATGGATAAAGACGATGTGGTATTATGTACAATGGAATACTACTCAGTCATAAAAATGACAAAATCATCCCATTTGCTACAACATGGATGGACCTTGAGGGTATGATATTGAGGGAAATAAACCAGACAGAGAAAGACAAATACTGCATGATTTCACTCATATATGGAAGATAACAAATACATGGATAAAGAGAATTGATTAGTGGTTACCATATGGGAAGGGAGTTGAGTTCAAAAGGAGTAAAGGGGCATATATGTATGGCTATGGACAAAAATTAGACTATTGGTGGTGAGCACAATGAAGTCTATTCAGAAATTGATAAACAACAATGTACACCTGAAATTACACAATGTTATAAACCATTATGATCTCAGTAAAATTACTGGAAACAAAAAGAATGCATCTATCATTATGATTTCAATTAAGACATTCATGGACAAACGTCAAATCTGTCTCATTTTTGTAATATCATAATTTTCAATTAATCATAGGATATAGCCACCTGCGTATTCAATCTCATATCTGATTTCCCACATGCCAGTTATCTGATGACCATTGTCAAGGAAAGTGTCACAATCAAATGTAGTAACAAATCTAAACTCACTAGGTCTAACATTAACGGGCCCTTTTCCAACTCACTAATTCCATTTCACATGATTTCATTATGCCAGTCTTTTCCTGAACCCCATTAAGTTATCTTAAAATTCTTTCATCTTCTTCCACAACCCTCCCCCTGATATCCACAATTCATATGCCTGTGTCTACCTCTAGACTTTGGGTCATCTCTTCCTGTCCACATTACCTCATCATGTAGAAACTTGATTTATATAATGGCCAAAGTTGGACACCTGGCGGATCTACTGCTCAAACATTTTATTATCAACATATTTTGAATCTTACCAGATCATTCTTTTGCCATCAGAGAGTCTTACTTTCCACAAATGAGTAGCTTGTTTTCTCACTTCCCACTCTGCTAACTTTCTCTATGCTTTCTATGTTTTCAAATTTTTCATGCCTTCTTCCCTTGGTAAGGTGTTAGTTGATAAAATTTGGTAAAATGGGACCTCACCCAGGATATATTTTAAGACGCATTAAGATAGATAGTGACCCTCTGTGATTTACTTATCCAATGTTATCCTCATTCTTCTCTGAAATTGTCTCTTCTTAATCCAGTTCATATATCTTATTTGTTTATCTCCAGAAATACACATTGTCTCATGTCCTTATCTTCTCCCATTTTTTGTGTATATACCTATTATATTTACAGTAAGGAAAAATTAATGTTTTATTTGGTACTTCTTGAGTCTCCTATTTTTGTATGTGTGTGTCTAGGAAATCCTCATAAAGGATCAGGGACATATTAGGCACTCAGTAAATATTAGTTGAATTGATTGATGAGAATAACAGTGTGACCTGTGCTGGACCAGGTAAGAAAGTATTTAGATGGGAAAGTACCTTGATAGATGACTGGATGACTGAAAAGGAAGTAGAGTAAAAGACGTTTGGGAAATTGAGAGAGGAAAAGTGAGCATTATCACAAGGAGAAAAAGAAGAGAATGTTGGACATTAAGAGAGGCAAGTTTCTCTGAAAGTAGGACACTCTTCCCCGGAGGATGATAGAGCATTAGACAATCCATGTACTTCCTTTTTATTTGCTATTAAAATAGTGTCTTTTTCTAGCCTAGTATTTTAAACTTCTTCAATTAACACATGCTATGTTCAATAAATGATAGAGAAAAAGACAAGGGCAAAAAGAGAAGACTCAAAGTAAAAGATTGGTAAACCTGAAACTCCAAACTCAATTGCATGTCATTATTATTACAGAAAAATAAGCCAATGAGTAAAAAGCCTAGGCTAAAATAGGTCTGTAAATGAAATAGGAGTAGATTTGAAGCATTTTAATATTAACTGAGTATGTTAAGAGTGAATAATAAAGCATAAAATGCAGATATTTTCTTACTGAGCAATTTGCACATCAGTTGATTTGAAATAAAATGATTTTCTCTCTTACATTGGATATGAATTAAGACCTTTATCTATTGTCGATGAAAAGAATCCATAACCAATCTGTAAACGAAAATTTGGGTGAGTTTATTCTGAGCTTAAATTTTACGATTATAACCCGGGAAAGTCTTTCTACAAAGGAACAGAGCACTCCAAAGAAGTGGGGGTACATAGGGTGGTTATATACCCTCAAAGAGGGTGTTTCACATGATTGAAATGTCCCTCCCACAATAGTCACAAGATTGCCCTGTCGGCACAGCACTTGATGGACTCAGCAGGTAGTGGGTCTGCTATCTTGGTGGGCATAGCAGAAGGCAAGTCTATTGTCTCAAGCTGGATGGTCACAGGTGAGCACAGCAATCAGCTTCTAGCCTAAGGAAACATACTTAATCCTTAAGGAGATGCCAACATTGGGAGGGGGAGGGAAGTTGCACCTTTATCTCAAGGGCCTTTGTTCTTGCCATAGGGAATCTCTAAAGCAGATATACAATGCATGCTCAATGGCCTTGGTCAGGCCCTTTGGAAAGACAAGGTCAGGCCGAATTAGGTTTACACCAAATGGCTTCCTCATATATTCCAATATATCCTATTACTTGCCATTTTTATTTGTCACTATAAATACTGATATATTGGGATTATTAGGTTATATAATATCCCTGCTTCTAAGTTATCTAGATATTTTGAGCCCACAGTGGGATATTTTCTTGAAATTTAACAT
Organism: Equus quagga; assembly: GCF_021613505.1. Lineage (NCBI taxonomy): Eukaryota > Metazoa > Chordata > Mammalia > Perissodactyla > Equidae > Equus > Equus quagga. Next base: position 117,486,666 of record NC_060273.1, on the reverse strand, counting down.
GGAATTAACATGACCAGTATCCGAGTAATGATACTCAGATAAGGGGGACTGGTCTTGGCCATGCCAAGATATGTCTCTTTGGCATGAGGATTATTTGAGGCTGATTGCTTTTGAAAAACTGGGACAAGGAAGGAGGCTGTGAGGGGTGGAACTTGCTTGCCCTTTGTTAGGAGACACTTACGTTGTAAAGGAAATCTCTATCTGTAAAGGTGCCTCCCTCTCTGTACCAAGAAGAAGAAAGGGGATGACATTCTCTCTAGAAATTCTTAATCAATGCCAAAGGCAAGGGTTTAAATCTGCATAATAATCTTATTCCTGTTTCTGGTAACCTCCTGTAACTGACTGCCCCCACCCCCAACATCCTCCTTTGTTGTTAGCTGAGATGATACTTAAGGTGGGGGCTTCAGCCATTTTGGCGAGTTGCTCAGCTTGCCTGACCTCTCCCATGTATACATGTTATAAAGCTTTGTTTAATTTTCTCCTGCTATTCTGTCTCATGTGAATTTAATTTATTCTCTGGCCAGATGAACCCAGAGAGGGTAGAGGAATTGTCTTCCTGCCCTGCAGTAACATGTCACACTAAATCCTTTGATGCTAAAATCTGATTATATAAATAAAAAAAAAAAACACAAACATCACTCCACCAACAATAAATTAATTTGACCTAAGGGTTTGCTTGATTTTTGCCATTGTTGGTGAGCTTCTTAAAACAATTTTATGTGGACAAAATTCATACTCTTCTGCCTATTGTCCTATTTCCAACATTATAAAGAAAATCTTTGTATCACTTCAATTATAATTGAAGTAATTTGTATAATTTCAATTAGTGCAATTAAACTAATATTTTGTAATTACTGTATGATTCAGCAATTCCACTCTTATGTATAGACCCAAGAAAATTGAAAACATACATTCATACAAAAAAGTACGTTAATGTTCATAACAGCATAATTCATAACAGCTAAAAAATAGAAACAACACAAATTTCCATCAACTGATTAATGGATAAATGTATTGTGTTGTATCCATGCAATACAGTATTATTCAACCTAAAAAGAAATGTAGTACTGATATATACTACAACATAGATGAACCTTAAAAATATCATGCTTAAGAAGCCAAATACAAAAGGTCGCATATTATATGATTCTATTTATAGGAAATGTGCAAATTCATAGAGATTGAAATCAGTTCAGCTATTTTGGAGAATGGAGGGAGGAAATGGATGATGGCTACTAAATGGGTATGAGGTTTCTTTTTAGGGTGAAAAATTTGTCTTGAATTAGATGGTTGTGACAGTTACACAACATTGAGAATACACAAAAACCACAGAATTGTACACTTTATAACAGTGAACTTTACGGTATGTGAATTATATCTCTGACTAAAAAAAAAACTTAAAACCGATATTGAGTTTGATTTCATTGTTTAACTTGACAATTTTGGAGTAAAGTTTGCAGTGTTTTTTCTACTTTAGAGGTTTCTCAAATTTAGGAAATTAATTTTATCATTCATGACATTATGTATCAATTCTTTATAAACTGTTGTTTGCATTGCCTTTATTAAGGTCTGCCAGCAAGTGCTGATAATTTCTCTTCTTGTAAAAATTTGGCGTTTGTGGGGGCCTGGAATTGGCCACCCCAAGATATGTCTCTTTGGTATGATGATTATTTGAGGCTGGTTACTTAGCAGACAGGAAAGCAACTGAAAAGTAGAATTTACTTACCCTTTGTAAGAAGCATTTACATTGTAAAGGAACTCTCCATCTGCAAAGATATCTCCCTCTACCAGGAAGAAGGGGGGATGACCTTATGTCTAGAAACTCTTAATCAATGGGGAAAGCAAGGACTTAAGTCTGCATTTGTTTATTGTGCTTGTCTGGCAACCTCCCGTAACTAACTCGCCCCTCCCCCAACATCTTCCTTTGTCTTTTAGCTTGATATGATGTTTGGGGTGGTGGTTTTGGCCATTTTGGCAGGTTGCTCAGCTTGCCTGGGCCTCTCCCATATGTGCATTGATGGGTAAAGATGGCAAGCAGTGGGATGTGTTGGAGTACATGAGGAAACCATTTGGTGTAAACCTAATTTGGCCTGACCTTGTCTTTCCAAAAGGGCCTGACCAAGGCCATTGAGCATGCATTGTATATCTGCTTTAGAGATTCCCTATGGCAAGAACAAAGGCCCTTGAGATAAAGGTGCAACTTCCCTCCCCCTCCCAATGTTGACATTCCCTTAAGGATTAAGCATCTTTCCTTAGGCTAGGAACTGATTGCTGCGCTCACCTGTGGCCACACAGCTTGAGACAATAGACTTGCCTCCTGCTACGCCCTCCAAGATAGCAGACCCACTACCTGCTGAGTCCATCAAGTGCTGTGCCGACAGGGCAATCTTGTGACTATTGTGGGAGGGACATTTCAATCATATGTGAAATATCCTGTTTGGGGGTATATAACCACTCTGTGCACCCCACTTCTTCAGTGCCCTTTCTTCCTTCGGGAAGAAAGGGCCTGGGCCATGGTCCTCATAAAGCTTTGTTTAATTTTCTCCTGCTATTCTGTCTCATGTGAATTTAATTCATTCTCCGGCCAGATGAACCCAGAGAAGGTAGAGGAAATGTCTTCCTCCCCTACACTTTCTAACAGTAGAAAAAGATCTTGAACGTGAGACTTCCATAAGCGCTCTAACTAAAAAAGTGAAAGTGGAAAACATTATCTGAATTTGCAAATAAAAATTATAATTTCTAGGATGTTGTACCAAGAAAATAAAAAAAATAAAGGATCATAAATATATGTATTTTGAGATAGAAAAATTAAAAGTTATGACTAAAAGTCTCCTTACTGCATTTATGATCTTAATGTTTCGCATATTTCTATTTTATAGAAAAGAAAGAACATTTACTTGCAAAAGTCTAACATGGAGGCAATTTCAAAAATTACACAAATTTATTGTTATAACTCATTACAAATAGGCTACAAATAAAATTAATGAAATGATGAGTCCACATAGCAAATCAGATAAATTACTGCACATTAGCTTTCTACAAAATTTTACTTACTAATATCCATTCCCAAGCATCCTGGAGTTCAATGAGCTGGTACACTATAAAATGACAAAACAATCAAAAGAGGGAAATTCTAAAAGACTTACATTTTTAACTTGAAGATAGTGACCTAATAGTAGCATAATATAAAATAGAACCAAGATGGAGTGTAGGCATCAATTTGAAACCCCATTTTCCTGACAATTATTAATAAATTCCTAGGAATGTCTAAACACTCAGAGTATTTCCACAGGTTTCTGCCTTCCAGGCAAAAGAACAAATCTCATCTCTCACTGCTTCCCTGGGCAAACCTTGCGTTCCAGCCAGGTCTTTTAGCAGGAGTCTAAACACTCAATTGAATTCTGGAGCCAGGCAGTCTGAGGACCTGGAGACTAGGGAATGGTGAGGACTGTGGTGAATTCTGAAGCAGATAGCCACGCAAAGCAAGCGAGTGCTATTCAGAAGAAGCAGATAGTGTCAGTGTGGATATCCAGGCCTAGTACTATGAAATTATATTTTTTAAGATGTCTCATCATTAAAACACTTTATTAAAACAATAAAAATGACCACAAATCTTAATGCATAAAACAAAAGATAACTGCATATTTTGCATATGAGTAAAAAAAAAAGAAGTAATAAGGTGAGAGCTTAGAAAGCAATAAGAAAGAAGAAGGCAACGTAATATAAGTAAAAACAGGAAAGTAGCAAAAATGAATGGTGAAAAATTGAAAACCTATCCCTGCAATATATGTACCTACTGTTTTAAAAATAAAACTTGAGTTGTATTGAGTTATTTCTAGCAATTAAAATACATTTAATTAGTTATATTATTTCTAAGGATATTTTAAATGATTTGCTATTAAATGCAATTATTTAAAAATCAAGAAAAAAGTTGATTTAATATTCTTTTCTATTGTAAAACTCTGAAGGTGATTTTAATACTCCACTTTTTTAGGTTTGAGCCGGCAGCCAGCAGTTGAAATTGACATGTGAGAGTTCTTCGAAGTCCCAGATGCTAGCTGCCAACTGCCTTTTTGTTCTTGTTTCCTTGGAAACGGAGGTTGGTTTTATGAAAACAAGGTAAGTACAACTTTTACAGGAGAGAAATGGAACAATCCTTTGTCAGCTTGCTGGCTGAGGCCTGTAAGTACAGTTTTCAAAAAAACACTGAGGTTTGAAACCGGTTGAAGCATAAAGGAATGCCTGGCAAAACATGAGTGTGTATGCTCTTCCTGCCTGATGTACGAAAATGACCCGATAAAGTATTAAAAGTTATCAAAGTTAAAACAATCAAAACTTTATTAAGTCAATAAGACTTGGGTCTCGAGAGAAAAATATGAGATACAGCACCTTCAACAATGAGATGCTTTTAAATCTTCAACAATGTTGAATAGATAATTATTGAGTGATACTCTGGGTTAACGGTTCTCAGATATGACGTACTTCCAATTGGCAAGAGTGACTCGCTCAGCAGTGATTTGGGGGGAGGTAAGGATGAGAGGAAGTGAAAGAAGACCCTCCTCCCCCAGCAGTGTGTTACAAAAGTTCTTCAGGTGATTCTCATTTGCCTCAATTCCTCTTCCTGTAAAAATCACTGATCCAATCTAACTGTCTAATTTAGAGGAAAGGGATACCAAGGCATAGAAAGACAAAGTTGTTCAAACAAAACCTGAAATCTAGCTAATGGAGAGTCAGACAGAGAACCTAGCTCTGTTCCTTCTCCAAACATATTTCCATTTTATACAGCGTTGCAGGTTGCTGCCATTGTAATGATTGCAAAATTCTCTTGATAGTTTTATTTTTCTTTATCATCAACTGAATATAAAGAGATTTAATCATGGTATGTAAGAAGCCTTCATAAAATATAAGGATTTAAACCCGTTACCCATTGAATGTCAACAGTTACTCTTTTTCAGCATAACAGTTAATTTACCCATGCTATCCATAATGAGCTAGAAAATATAACAAAATTTAAGGGAGGATATAATCTCATTTTTTAAAATTTTAATTTAATCAGAGACCATATTTTTGTTTGAACTTAGTTTCAACAACAGGATGTATTTAGAAAAAATTCACCTTCTAAGAGTTGAACCATCTTGCATGGAGATTCTGTGTGTCACCGAAGTGGCTTACAGGCCAAAACAAAGGCTGTGAAAGCCCTGGCTACATCTGTTACCTGTTTAGGTGTCTTAAAAACATATTTACATTTTAAAAATTGGAATTCCTTTGCCTCTGTAACAGTAATGACTTGCTAAATTGTTGGTGTTGTCTGATATTTTAAGAAAAACTGTCTCTTTAAAACCATGATAAAACCCAGAACTAAAAAAGCTAATTTCTATTTCAGTGAATCAAAGAACAGTGATTAAACACAAGGTTCCTTCAATGAGGTTCTATCACAGCCTTCATGTTTCCCATCACACTACATATGGTCCAATTGTTTACAGATTACAAAAAAATCCCTGCTCAGATGTTAAAACAAGATGTTTTCTTCACTTTCAAATGGCAGGCTGACTGCCAATTTTTACAATTAGTTATTCTGTGCAAAGGAAAAAAAAAAAGAAGTTTAATTATCACAATTTCTTATGTTTGGACATTACTCTGTGATGGGCTATCAACCTGAGGACTGACAGAAATGAACTCTGGTCCACGACATGGGGGGAAGGCTCTGGGGAAGACAGCTTTCTGTAAGGGAGAGGGAACTGCAAAATAAGGAGGGCAAAGCATCTTCACCAGAAATAGGTATCACAACATCAAGGCAACGCAGCCACCTGCCAGTGAAAATGTTTCCCTGTGGCACCGTCTGGCAGGCAGAATTTCACAGTGTTGAACAATGGCGCTGCACACACCATGAATGCACCTATCAATGGGTCACTGACTCTTTAAAAAGACCTGCTGATAGAGGTAGAGTGATTATGTCAGGGCAACAAACTGATGGTAGAAAGACTGGCATTCAGATGCTAAATCCCTGGCTATTGCAAGAGCTCAAAGTTGGTGTTCTCATTCCTTAGAGGAATTGTTTGGATCCACATTAAACTGTAATGGTACTTTTAGTTGGAAGTTGAAGAAAACAGATTAATGAACTAATACACTTAGAATTCTATGTATTATATATTTCAGTGTCCGTACCCTCCTCAAGCCCCCCAGATGCATATAACAACTGATTTAAAAATTACTGTTGGATAAATAATATACCAGGAATTGTAACAGCTGGCCCCGGGATGGAGGATCATAGCAGGCAGACTTAGGGAAGGGATCTGAAAGAAATTCTTTTACTCCATTTTGGTTGGCTTTTAATAGAATTTTGTATGTATTAAGAACTAGAGTTTTGAAAATTACTTGAGGCAACGGTAATAAGTCTGTATTTCAGGAGGAGTTGTGCTAATGTGGTGTCTGGTGGAGCTTCGTTTATTTCTCATGTTGTCTCCATCTATGGACAGAAAGGAGGAAGTAGCTGGATGCCAACTTTCTGGGGTTTGTTCAAACCTGGGTAATTTTGCAGGTTACTCAAAGATTTCACCAATAGATGAAAGGCTTTTCTTTATCGGTTATGACCTATAATTTGAGACCCTTTGGCTGCCTCTGGGGGCATGCATCTCATTAACATTACATAAAAACTATTAATAGTTTAGAAGTTGAAAATATATGTATGTGCCTATGGTGGGAAGAGGGGACATACAAATGGCAATGGACAGAATAATGGAAATTAAAATTCTCTCACCTAACCTCTAGTCTCATTTCCAAAGTAACATTGTTAGTCCCACCACAATGCTAAATAATAGGACTATTCTTCTACATCTTGATTTATTATTGTTAGACCAAAGCAATTTGCTTCCCTCTTGAAAAAACTGAGGAATTTACCTCAAACCTGCCACCTCCCCTCTTCCATACTTGAATTTTGTTAGTTTTATTATAATTTTTATTTCTGCTAGTGATTCTCATTTTAAATTACTTGGAATGAATTTTAATTACTTAAGGAGTTCAGCAATATCTTCTCTGAATAAATTTCTAAAATATTACAGGTAAGACTATTATCTTCTTTGACTCCTACTTTAATCTGCACAAATAATTGAATACTCATAAGACTATGATGCAACAATAACAAGAAATTTCTCTTTGGTCAATTTCTCTCTAGTATATCACGTAAGCACACGAAGTATAATGTTATGTGATGCATGCAATTTACATTTGAATCTGAGGCAAGTCACAGCTGGCACTTACTTTTAACGTGTTTCTTAAAACTGCTCTTCAAGTCAAGTATATACAAATGGAAACTGGCTCAAAATTAAACTCATCCTATAGAAACAAAAATTCCATACCATTTTTATATTAGTGCCCATTCATTCTTCATTTATTCATTCATTAAATTATGTATTCATTTCAAGCCAGATAATATGGATGCTATATATAATATATAATATAATAAGAATCGTATATCACTCTAAAGACTTCACCGTGTGGTAGCAAGATCAGTGGTCAGTGCCCAGACATCAATTCTTAAGCCAATACTAGGTCATTCAGACCAAGTATTGAATCTCTTTTCCAGCTGCTAACCTCCACCCGGCACAGGGCTTCCTATTTTAGGGGGCGCTGTAAGTGTTTCTATTGTTTTCTTTACATCTCTAAGTCCTCTGCCACCAACTTTTTTATGTCTGGTTTATTAATTGTATTTATGTAGCTAATCTGTATTTCAAGAAATGTATTTTTTCATAAGATCTGCCAAAGAGACAAACTTCATTAATAGAGACATTTTTTTCCTTAAAAAGTTCCTAAAATCTATTTTCTCACACTTTTTAAAATTATTATTTTAAGGAGAAGTTGGTATTCCAGTAAAGGTCATAATTAACATAAACTTAACAAAATTTGACCTGACTCTTGGATTTACTTAATGTAAGCTTCATTAGGAATCTCTTTTACTATAAAATATTAAACCTAATTAAGCCAAACAAAATTATTTGGCATGCTGAATGGGATACTGAATACAGTTCTCTGCCACGTTTGCTTTAAATTTGGAGTGTCAATCCAGGTCATGAAGCCATGACTAGTGTGGGGACCTGGATTTGGCCACCCCAAGATATGTCTCCTTGGCATGATTATTAAGGCTGGTTTCTTTGCAGACAGGAAAGCAACTGAAAAGTAGAACTTGCTTGCCCTTTGTTAGGAGACATTTACATTGTAAAGGAAATCTCTATCTGTAAAGGTGCCTCCCTCTCTGTACCAGGAAGAAGAAAGGAGATGACCTTCTCTCTAGAAACTCTTAATGCCAAAGGCAAGGACTTAAATCTGCATTTTGTTTACTGTACTTGTGTGGTAATCTCCCGTGATCAACACCCCTCCACCCCCAACATCCTCCTTTGTCTTGATATTTAAGTGGTGGTTTCCACCATTTTGGCGAGTTGCTTGGCTTGCCTGAGCCTCTCCCGTCTATACATTGACAAATAGAAATGGCAAGTAATGGGATGTGTTGGATGGAGTACATGAGGAAGCCATTTGGTGTAAGCCTAATTCAGCCTGACTTTGCTGTGTCGACGAAAATAATCCGTATCCAATCTATAAATGAAAATTTGGGTGAGTTTATTCTGAGCTTAAATCTGAGGATTATAACCCGGGAGAGTCTTTCCACAAAGGAACAGAGCACTCCAAAGAGGTGGGGGGGTATACAGGGTCGTTATATACCCTCAAAGAGGATGTTTCACATATGATTGGAATGTCCCTTTTACAATAGTCGCAAGACTACTCTGTCGGCACAGCGATTGATGGAAATAGCAGGTAGGTCTTCTGTCTCAGTGAACGCTGCCGGGTGGCAGTCTGTTGTCTCCAGCTGAGTGGTCACAGGTGAGTGCAGCAATCAGTTCCTAGCCTAAGGAAAAATGCTTATCCCTAAGGAAATGCTAATGTGGGGGGAAGTTGCACCTTTATCTCAAGGGCCTTTGTTCTTGCCATAGGGAATGTCTAAGCAGATATGCAATGCGTGCTCAATAGCCACAGTCAGGCCCTTTTGAAAAAAACAGTCAGGCCGAATTAGGTTTATACCAAATGGCTTCCTCATATACTCCAATATATCCTATTGCTTGCCATTTTTATTTGTCAGCTGTTTTTTCCAAAAGGGCCTGGCCGTGGCCATTGAGCACGTATTGTATATCTGCTTTAGATATTCCCTATGGCGAGAACAAAGGCCCTTGAGATAAAGGTGACTTCCCTCCCCCTCCCAACATTGGCATTTCTTTAAGGTTTAAGCATCTTTCCTTAGGCTAGAAACTGATTGCTGCGCTCACCTGTGGCCACACAGCTTGAGACAATAGACTTGCCTCCTGCTATGCCCACCAAGATAGCAGACCCACTATCTGCTGTGTCCATCAAGCGCTGTGCCAACAGGGCAATCTTGTGACTATTGTGGGAGGGACATTTCAATCATATGTGAAATATCCTGTTTGGGGGTATATCACCACTCTCTATACCTCACTTCTTTGGTGCCCTTTCTTCCTTTGGGAAGAAAGGGCCTGGGCCATGGTCCTCATAAAGCATTGTTTAATTTTCTCTTGCTATTCTGTCTCATGTGAATTTAATTCATTCTCCAGCCAGACCAACCCACATTTGGGTAGAGGAAATGTCTTCCTCCCCTACACTAGCAATTACTCGTGCCATAATCTTCAATAATTTCATCTCTGAAAATAGTAAACAGAAAGTAGATGTTCATAGTCCTTTGCTAAATGAATGAATCGGAGCTGGGCCAGGACTCAGGAAACCTAGTTTGGTTAAAACTCCAACTCAACTTTAAGTCACTTTGGATTCTTTGGGCCCTGGGAACCTCACTTGTAGGGTGAGATGCTCAGATAGTATCCTTGGTATGTACCTCACATGAAAGTACAGATCAGTACTTTGCCAAAAACTCAAAGGGACCTTTCTGTAGCCTTTCAGAGCTTGCTCACCAGATCTCTATCTCTCTCTAATACTTTGCCCTGCAAATTCTAGCCCTCTTGGACTTCCTGAACACTGATCTCTGTCTCCTTAACTCAGGGACACTACCAGTCTCTACACGGGTTCTCCTGTCTCATAATGTTCCTGGAAACTCTCTCCAGACAGTGAGCTGAGGCATATTTAGGGCTCCAGTCATCTGCTTTCCTTTTCTTGGCGATTATTGTACTCCACTGCCTATTGTCCAAAGTCTGAAAACAATTGTTTGATATATTTTGTTCAGATTTCTAGTTATTTAAGGTGAGAGGGTAGATCTTGTCCAGGTTATTCCATCATAGCTAGTAGCAGAAGCTTCTGATTTATTTTGGCATTTGTTTTACTAAAAAAAAAAGTACAGTCATGCACCACATAGCAAAATTTCCGTCGATGATGGACAATAGGCACAACAGTGGTCCCATAAGATTAGTACTATATAGCCTAGGTGTGTAGTAGGCTATACCATCTAAAGTGTGTGTAAGTACACTCTATGATGTTCACACAACAATGAAATCGCCCAGTGACGCATTTCTCAAAATGTATCCATATCATTAAATGACATGTGACTGTAAATTATTCACAAAGAGCTGTAGTTATAAAACATAATTTTAATGACTCACCTGACAATTGCAGGACCTTCTTAAATTAAGATGATCAAGAACTTTAAAATTCTTTCTAGTAGATCATTTATTTTAAAATTAAATCACTAAAATATCTAACTTTTCTTTTCCTAAATATTAAAATCACATAATAAGCAAATAAAACTTACAACACAGTGTTCACAATATTCTCAGACTATAGCACATCACTTTCACTTATTGTACAAATTTTTATTATTCTATGACATGGGAATATGCCAAGCCAATCTATCCAGCATTTAATTGCCCCTGGCTTATGTGTGCACTAGTGAAGTATTTACTTTTAAATTTTGAAGGAGTGCATGTGCAGACATCTGAATCAAGGTACAAAAGGCGAAGAAAGAGGAGAGAAAAGAGGGTTAGTTGGAGAAGAAGGAAGAGTATTGATAAAAAATATGTTTTAAAACTTGAGTGCAAAATTCTCAATCAAGAGTATATTTAGAAAAACTTCAAATACATCCATAGAGATACCCAAGGAGGCTTTTATACAGAGTTCTGAATTATATTTGCAACACAATTAACTTCAAGATATTCACTAATTTTTCTATTTAAATATCTTTTACGAAAGTTGTTTTAATAGTTAAAATGTTGAAAAAAACTACACACGAAAAAATTCAACTCAAAAAAATTTGAAACGTGTGGTACAAGAGGATCATGGAGGGAAGTAGTGGAAAATTACTAGGAAAGAAAGAGAAGAGCCATCCTCTGGTCCTGGAAAACCAGGGTTTGGGTTTGGACTTCATTCTCTAAGCTGGTGATCTCCGAAAAATGAGGTGTGTCCCATTTGCAAATGGTGAATCAGTGAGGAAGCAAATATAAGAAGAGGTTTTTAAAATTTATTTTCCCAAACATAAAAATTACATAATAAACAAAACTTATAGTGTACGTATCTAGTAGCTACATGTGTATAATTTAGAGATGAATATACATATGGGTGTATGGTCAATCTTTTTTTATCCTAACTAGTATTTTATTATTAAAATTCTGGAGATCATTGTTCTAAGCAAGTAGGGCAGAGACAATGGAAACCTCTTGAGCAAAGGAGTAACAGGATCAAAGCAGGGATTTATGAAGACTACCCCGGTCTATGGGCAGTTGTCTCAAGTATCTGTACCACAGGGAAATAGAATGATTCAATCCTTAGACATTTGATTTTTCACCACACCCAGATTGTCACAGCCTCTCTTGCCTCTATTAATGCAAAACGATGATTCTGTCCTAAGTGGCCTTTGGGGATCATTTTAAGTGGTGAATAATTTGGAATACTATTTCATTAGTACAAAATATCAAAAACAGACACTTTCACTCTTTATGCAGGCATTGGAATTCAGGCCTTGAGAACTTCAGATAATTGGACATTTGCCTGTGGAGTAAAACACCAGACTACATCCTGTGCTTCATTCTGGGTGGGGGAGGCGGCTGGCCATGCTCTTCAGCTCCTGAGAGGGCTGCCTAACACCGTGGGATTGTAGGAACTTACCCAGCTTTCTCTTTGGAGGGAGTTTCAGCCTGCTGCAGGTCACTATAAGGCATAGGCTATCCTCAGTGTAAAAGGAAGCGTAGTGTGTATGTGTGTGCGCCTGTGTGAATTAAAATCACTTTGGCAAAGAGTGAGAAGAGCCTGGTATTTAATCTTAACAATTAGCAAGCTTGAGAAAGCCTTTAAATATCAAGAAATGAACATGCTAAACATGTAGTAAATTGGCATTTTAATGTTGCTAAAAGGGGATGAATGCAAGTACAAAGACTGTAAATCAAAGTTATCCCTTATCTTTTAGATACTGGCTCCAATTAACACACAGTAGTTCTGGAATGCATTATAAAATTAAAACTACAAAATGTACACTGTCATTACTTAAGTTTGAAAACATATTTAGTACCCACAAAAACATAAAAATTTTTCATTAAAAAAATAAGAATTTTTAAGTTTTTATATAAAACAAATGCCATGAAAATAGCTATAATATATTTTGTAAATATTGTTCTAAATCTCTGGACCTATGCTGCCCAATATTGTCACCACTAGCCATAGGTGGTCATTTAAAATTGTATTTAAAATAATTAAAATTATAAAATTGTAAATTTACTTCTTTCATGACACTGGCCACATTTCAAGCGTGGCCAGGTGCTACTGTTTTAGACAGTTCCCTCACAGCATTGCTATCAACAAACTTTTATATCTAAAATAAATCTGAAAATAATTTGAGAAATTACAATAATAAAATGCTGAAGGTATTGTTGTGTATATTTACATTTGTGTGTGGTATGCATAAACATGATAACTATTTCAATATTCAAAAAAGACTACTAAATGCTTTTTATTTGAAGGATGCTGAAATGAAACCATTTTGATAGGAGTTTTACATATCAAAATGGAGCTGGAGAGAGTAACGAGTTATTGTCATCCATGTGATTAATTCACAATGCACACCACTTACAATAATGGAATTGTTACAATGGTCTGTTATCGCTCCTCCAATTAAACAGGGAAATAATACATTTCACAGTATAAAAATTAATATTCATTTGGCAATCTATCAAATTAGCTCATAATCACTGTGAATTTCTCAATTAGAACTGTAAACCCTTGCCTTACTCAGAATAATATTAACAGAATTTTTGAAACAAAAGTATAAAGTGGATCTTTTAAAACACATCTGTATTAAGTTTGATAAGTAATCATTATAATTAGTGCTTTTGGTGAAGATTTTATTAGAGGAGTTCAGTTTGTTTCTGATTAAAAAGTCCGTCTTGAATGGATGGGTTCATATTAAGCAAAGTTTAAACATATGAAATCTAATGTAGGACCAAAAAGAACAGGATTTCATTTAGGAAGGAGATAGCCAACAGTTTAGTCCTAGTGGACTTTAGGTATAATTTTACTATTTTTAGCTCTTTACAGATGAAGGGATTAAGATGCAAATATACATATAAATTAAGTGGCAGACCCAAAATAGAGCCCAGTTTTTTGGACTACAAAAGCAAGGGCAAGGCTTTTTCCTTTTCATGCTTTTGTTAAAGAAGCTCAAAAAGGTGACATCAGCTTAGCAAAAGCAAATAGCATCCAATGCCTTGTCTTATTATTACCTATTTGAGTAAGGAACATGGTGATTTCCAAGGTTACACATAATTCATATCTGATATTCATGAGGATAGGAATAAATGTCCACTAAACTGCACATAAATCATTATAAAATAACTTTTAGATATTAACAATTAGAGTGCTAGTCAAAATGAAAACAATAAATCCAAACACTTGACTTAGCATATAAGACCTTGAATGATCTGGATCCAACCTAAATACTATTGCTTACATAGCAACACATAGATTTGCTTTAGTCAGTAAAGTTTTAATCCAACACACATTTATTATAGCTGCCTACTATGTGTCTAGAATTGTTCCACACATTTAGGATGGCCCCAGAAAGAAGGCATTGTTACTACCTTCAAGGAACTGAACAAGATGGAGAAGCAAATCTGTCTTATATCCTTGAGGATATTAATTTTTTAATAAAAGAAAATAAACAATTGAAAAAGGTAATAAGAGCTGTGACAAACATCCCTGCTATGGAATACATAAGATGGGGTCAATTCAGGCAGTAAAGAGGTAATCCATGATTTGAGTTTTAGATGATAAAGAAGTATTAGCTAGGCAAAGAAGCCCAAGATGGGTAATTCTAGACAGACAGGCCAACCTAAATCTCTCCTGAAGAGATTTATCTAATTGCTTCCTCCACATTTCTAATATGTTCCACAGTTTCTTCAAACTCGACATACTATAACTGAACTGATAATCTCCAATCTTGCTGAAATCTGAGTCTCTCCTTGCTACTCTCTTGAACAAGCTAGACATCTGGGGTAATCCTTGACTCCTTCTCTCACATGCCGTGCTTCCATTCAGCAACTCAATACTTCCAATTCAGCCTCCAAAGGATCTTTCAAATCCATTCTTTTGGTCCCCATCCACACTTGGAAGACTCTAATTACTAGCTAGTAGGTCTCTCTTCCTTTAGTGTCACCACTCCTTCATCCACTTTATGAAGATAGAGTGACATTTTAAATGGTAAAATGACCATGTCACCCTCTTGCTTAAAATCTTCTGAAAGTCCTTCCCTGCCCTGAATAATAGGAGCCCTGATATGAGAGCTGAACTCTTCCCCTCATCTTAGGAACTCCATTTATCATGTAGCAATAAGAAGCTGCTTTCAGTTTCTCCAAACCACCAAGTTTTTTTGCTTCTTGGCTCTCTAAATTTCCCAGTCTCTCAGCCTAAAATCTCACCAATGCCTTTTTTTATTTTTCTGGTGCAAAACTCTAAAGATTTAGCTGAAATGTCACATCTACCAGTAAGCATTCCCAGACCCTCCAAATCTAGGCACATTGTCCATCTTCTGTCCCCTTTTACTTTTCTTTACTTCCTTTGTCATAGCATTCATTCCATATTCTGAAATTACTAAGATTAGTGAAGCAGAACCTAATTAATGTTGTTCTCTGTTGTATCTGCCGTGTCTGGCACATGGAATAGGCTCAATAATGGTTAAATAGAAATTAAAATTCATGGGACACATTTTCTTTATCTGTTAGATGAATGAGTTAGTGTAATAGCTTATGATTAACGACTCTTTCTGTTTTAAACTTCTCTGAGTCTACGATAGAGTTTATAAGTATCTTAGTTCCATAAAATTGAATAGACAGCACTTCACCTCACAGCTTTCTAGTGTACTGTTTCTTTTATACTTTAGACTGTGAGCTCCCTGGGGTCAGTGTTCATTTCTTATTCATCTCTGTAATCTTAGCTACTGCCACACATAGATCCTTAGTCTTTTTTTAATTAATTTTTTATTGAGGTAGCATTGATTTATAACATTATATAAATTTTTTCATGTGTTCTATCATTGTATTTCAACATCTGTATAGACTACATCATGTTCACCACCAAAGGTCTAGTTGCCATCTGTCACCATACAAATGCACCCTTTTATCTGCCCCTCTTCCCCTTTTCTCTCTGGGAACCACCAATCTGTTCTCTGTATCTACGTGTTTGTTTGTTGTTTTTTATCTTCCACATATGTCTGAAATCATATGGGGTTTGTGCTTCTCTGTCTGACTTATTTTGCTTAGAATAATACCTTCAAGTTCCATCCATGTTGCAAATAGCAAGATTTCATCTATTTTATGTCTGAGTAGTAATCCGTTGTATATATATATATATATATATATATATACCACATCTTCTTTATCCATTCGTCCATTGATGGCCACTTAGGTTGTTTCCAAGTCTTGGCTATTGTGAATAATGCTGCAATGAACATAGAGGTGCATATATCTTTTAGAATTAGTGTTTTGTGTTCTTCGGATAAATACCCAGAAGTGAAATAGCTGGATCATATGACAGTTTTATTTTTAATTTTTTGAGAACTCTCCATGCTGTTTTTCATAGTGGCTGCACAAGTTTACATTCTCACCAGCAGTGTTTGAAGGTTTCCTTTTCTCCACATCCTCACCAACACTTGGTATTTCTTGTTTTTTTATTAATAGCCATTTCAATGGGTGTAAGGTAATATCTCTTTGTGGTTTTAATTTACATTTCTCTAATAATTAGTGATGTTGAATATCTTTTCAAGTGCCTGTTAGCCATCTGCATATCTTTTTTGGAAAAATGTCTGTTCAGATCCCCTGTCCATTTTTCAATTGAGCTTTATGTTGTTGTTGACTTGTATGAGTTCTTTGTTTATTTTGGATATTAACCCCTTACCAGATGTACAATTTGCAAATACCTTCTCCCATTTGGTAGGTTGTCTTTTAATTTTGTTGATGGTTTTCTTTGCTGTGCAGAAGATTTTTAGTTTGATGTAGTCTCATTTGTTTATTTTTTCTTCTGTTTCCCTTATGTGAGGAGACATGATATTCAAGAAGATACTGTTAAGACCAATGTCAAAGAGGATACTGCCTGTGTATTCTTCTGGGAGTTTTATGGTTTCAGGTCTTACTTTCAAGTCTTTAATCCATTTTGAGTTAATTTTTGTGTATACTGTAAGATAATGGTCTACTTTCATTCTTTTGCATGTGGCTGTCCAGTTTCCCAACACTATTTACTGAAGAGACTTTCCTTTCTCCATCGTATATTCTTGGTTAATGTGTCAAAAATTAGCTGTCCATAGATGTGTGGGTTTGTTTCTGGACTTTGATGTTGGTTCCATTGATCTGTGTGTCTGTTTTGGTACTGTTTTGGTTACTATAGCTTTGCAGTATATTTTAAAATCAGAGAGTGTGATGCCTCCAGCTTTGTTCTTTTTTCTCAAGATTGCTTTGGCTATTCAAGGTCTTTTGTTGTTTCATATAAATTTTAGGATTCTTTGTTCTATTTCCATGACAAATGTCATTGAAACTGTGTTTGGAATTGCATCGGATCGCTAGATTGCTTTAGGAAGTATGGACGTTTTAACTGTGTTCATTCTTTCAATCCATGCACATGTAATATCTTTCCATTTCCTTGTGTCTTCTTCAATTTCTTTCAACAATGTTTTATAGTTTCAGTGTATCCTGAATGATTACCTTGCCAGGTAGAGTATTTTTGGTTGTAGGTTTTTTTCCTTTGAGCACTTTGAATATATCATGCCACTCCCTTATAGCCTGTAAGATTTCTACTGAGAAGTTGGCTGATAGCCTTACAAGTTACATGTAACTTGTCACATACAAAGGAAACTTGTATGCTGTAACATGCAGGTTTTAGGTTTCTTTCATTCTTGACATTTTAATTGTAATGTGTCTTGGTGTGGGTCTCTTTGGTTTCATCTTGTTTGGTACTCTCTGTGCTTTCTCTACCTAGACGTCCATTTCCTTCCCCAGGTTAAAGAAGTTCTCAGATATTATTCCTTCAAATAAGTTCTCTGCCCCTTTGTCTCTTTCTTCTCCTCTGGGACACCTATAATGAAAATGTTAGTACACTTGATGTCCCAGAGGTCTCTTAGTCTGTCCTCATTCTTTTTAATCTTTTTTCTTTTTTCTGTTCAGCTTTGGTGATTTCCTCTACCCTTTCATCCAGCTGACTGATTCATTCTTCTCTGTCATCTACTCTGCTATTGATTCCCTCTGGTGAATTTTTATTCCCATTATTCTGTTCTTCAGTTCTGATTGGTTCTTTTTTTGTACTTTTTAAATTCTGGGTTGAAGTTATCACTGTTCATCTGTTCCTTTCCTCAGTTCAGTGCACATCCTTATGACCATTAGTTCGTGCTCTTTTTCAAGTATAGATTGCTTATCTCTGTTTCATTTAGTTCTTTTTCTGAGAATTTGTCCTGTTTTTCTTATTGAAACCTATTTCTTTGTCTCCTCATTTTGCCTACTTCTCTGTGCTTATTTCTGTATCAGCTACATCTCCTGATCTTGGAATTGTGGCTTTATGTAGGAGATATCTTATGGGGCCCAGCATGCCCTCTTGGCATGCCCTTGGGGTGTCCTCTGGTGGGCTATGTGTGCTCTTCTGTTGTGGCAGAGTTGCTATTGCCATGGGCACATGGTTAGGGTGGCCTTGGGGAAGGCCAGATAGTAGTGAGGCCCAGCTGTATGTGACTGCTATGAGCACATTACTAGGCAGGGCAAACCTCTGGTATGGCTTTTTACAAGGTCTGGTATTGCACAACTACTGACGTTTTGTTGGTGGATGAGTCAGGTCTTTAGCATGGCTGGTTGGTAGGCCTGGGGGCACATAACTGCTTCAGGCCCCTCAGCACAGCTGGCTGCATGGCCCTGCTTCACTTAACTGCCTCAGGTGTGTTGGTGGGCAGGACAGACTTCTGGTGATGCTAGTTACCCAGTGTGTGGCTATTGCCAGCTTGCTTTTGGGTGTTGCAGGCCTCTGGCATGAACTGGCTATGTGGCATGGCACAGTTGCCTCAGAAGTGATGATGGGTGGGGCAGGCCTCAGGCACAGTAGCATGCAACTGTTTCAGGCATTGGTAGGTGAGGATCCCTTGTATTGGGTGTTTGTCAGACCTAGCAGTACGAGTCTGCTGTGGGATTGTTTGTAGGCAGGGTCAGTCCCTGGGGCAGGCTGTTTGTGCTGCCTGGCTGCACTCAATTGTCTTGGGTGCTATAGTGGGTGGGCAGACTCCTGCACTAACAGGCTAGAGGAAAGATTCCAACGTCTTCTACCAATGTCTATGATAGTATGGCTAAACTAGGCCACATAATGGCTGCTGCCAGTGCCTCAGTCCCTCACGGGTAGGCCCAGCTGCCCTTTGCCTCTCCAGGATGGACTCCAAGCTTAGTGGGTGAGTCTCTTCTACCACTGGACTATGCCCTTTTCTATCTGGTATTTTTGAGCTGGTTTCCAGGTCAAGTGCATAGGCCCTGTAAGAGCAGATTTTCTTTTCCCTGGAGTTCTATAATTTTCCTGGGCATATTCGCCATTAGTTTTCAAAGCCAGAAAGCCAGGTATTATGGGATCTTATCTCTCTTGTGCTGAATCTAAGGGTTGGAGTGCCTAATGTTGGGCTCAAATCCCCTGCTCTTCCAGGAAAAGCTCTGTCCCTTTGAGATCACTCCCCACTGTGTAGTGCTGCAGCTAGGGTGTGGGTTTTTCCTCAGCAGGGCTATCTCTCTGTCTCTTCCACCCCTCTTTGTGATGTCCCTTGTTGTGGAGGTTATTTTTATCGTTTCTGGGTGTCTGTCCACAGGTAGTTGTAGGTTTGTTCTGTCTGCAGGAGGAGGCGAGTTCGGGATCCTCCTATACCACCGTCTTCCAAACTCCACTCAGTCTTTATCAGATGAATAAACATCAAACATATGAAGGAGAATGTGGTATTTTCCAAAAGTATATCATTTAACATCTCTCAAAATTATGATTACTTTTAAGAGAAAACCTTAATGCATTATGAAACACTAGATTCAGGAATAGCCTAATTTTAGCAATTTTTAAATAAATAATAATTTTTTAAAAATGTGTGATATGAGGCATATTGCACACAAAATTGTGACTCCTCCCAACTGCCCTCCAATCTCAACTGCTCTTCACTAAATGGGCTGCTGCAAAATTCGGGAAGGGAAGAGGTGCATCAGCATGACGAAGGCTCACGTCTCCACATATTCACAGCAACTTTTGTCCATGGGAGAACAGAGACGATCACTTTGGCAAGTAAATTAGATGACCTATTAATTGAGTATTCTAAGAAGTTAGGACACTGAATGAAACTAGGGCTTGGTTATTTCAGGAGACAATAAAAAAATAATGTTAAGACAAATATTAATTTGACTAGAAGAGAGGAAAAAGAATATGAGAAGGAAAATTATGATTTTTGTTGCTATTAACCCTGTATCCCTCATATATGAAAGCATCCAATGTACATAGATGTTTATGTATAAGTACTATCAATCATATTTATTCCTAGTATACAACTTTTTGCTCATGCCCACACTATTTTTGTATGTGTTCAGCTATGCTAAGTACTTATGTTATATTCTGCTAAATGAAAATATAACAAATGATATAATATCATAGATTGAGAATAATCCAGAAACTAAGAATCACTTGTCTTCCTAGACATCTCACAATGTTCTTTCTCGGTGTATGTAAGAAGAATCCTAAATACATCTGTTTTGGTTCTGCTATCAACTGGCACCAGAACTCAAAAGAATCACATAACTTCCTTAGATGTCATATGTGAAATAAGGTTCTTCATTATTTCATTTATAAAGTTCTATGTGCACATACCTAATAAATTTATCATGCTCATAGGACATGATGTGCTCATGATAGAGATGTGAAATCAGTTTCATATATCCTGACGCGTTTATAGTTTCAGCCTTTAAGTGTGTATATACAGATTTATTTTTTCTTGTAGCAACAATACAGTACCCATGCCTCTGAAATAAGGATGCTCCTGCGTTCCTTATATACTTAAAGTCAACAAGTTAAGATAAAACTAATAATTATGTTCAGGGTAAAATTAAAATAAATATGAAAATGTAGGGGGCTGTTCACATGTCTCTTTCCTGGTCAAATGTGTCAACCTTTGGACAGGCCTGCTGAAAAGCTTGAATAGTTTTTCCTTGTACATTCTTTAGGACTACTGGTTCTGACTAGCACAATACCATACATTTAACCATTTGTTGAATTTATCAATGACAGGATATATTACTTTTACCCTAATTCTCTTCCAAACTGTCCCAAACTGCATTTTAAAACATGTGATGTCTAAAAAGAAAGTTGTAAAGGATTTATTGCTTTGTTTATTGATCAAATACTAAGGATACATCCAACTGACCATTGACCCTTACCAGAGTGTATTTACTTGTTGCTTATTTCCTGTTGCTCCTTTATATTTTTTCTGCATTAGGAATGGGTCAATGTGCACTTGTATTGATAGAATCTCTCTGAGTCACTCAATCTTTTGATATGTATTGGATTTTAAGAAGCCAAATTGTTAAATGTAAATTAATGGCAGTTCTGGAGAATAGAGGCATTACTTTAGTAAAGCAAGTGTGTGCACTAATTCGAAGAAACACTCGAACTTATATTATATGAAAATACAGAGCAAAAAACTCTCACTTAGAAAAGAGGAAATATGATACATCTGTATATTTATTAACAGATCCACATATTAAATATTTTACTCGGCATGTAGGCATACATATATAGTGTTTACATGCTCAAACACAGCTTATTACTTTGTGGTTGTAGAAATTGATGCCTAAATTAAATAACCTAGGCCAAGTGGTACAACAGAGTGAGGTTAAGGAAAGAAAAACTTGGATTCTAGATTTTCATCCTAGACCTGTCATTTTTTTTGCTAATCTGTGTGACTGTGGCAAGTTATTTAATTTATCCCATCTAATTTCCTTACTTGTAAATTGGGTATACTAATATTACTCTATACAGGATTGATATGAAATAATGCATATGAAATACTTAGGATAAGGAATGGCTCATATATATGTGTATAAGTAACACAGTTTTAAAAAGTGAAACTTTTTCTTCCTGCTTCAGCTGAGACCTTTGAGATATTACATGTGAGCTGTTATAGTAGTGCAAAGTGAGAATCTGGGTCACTTAAGTACAACTTGCAAAGGAAGTGGCCTAGGTCCCTAGTTGAGCTCACCACTCACCTACAACCTATAAAGAAGTGGAGAGGACATGAATAATCATTGGGTATTAGTGGGAGAGCTTCATGAAGGAGCTGTCAGGTTGAAATGACTTCCAACTTCTCCCTCCAGAGCAGAGGTGAGGTGTCCTCTCTCTCACACAAGAAGAGTTTAACTTGTGGTCTGCTGGAGTCTGTGGGGCTCAGAGGCTAGAGCTGACCCCAGGCTTTAAAAAAGTGTATCTATGAGAAGTGTGGTTACTTACCTATGGGGAAAAGAGAGAGAGAGAATGAGATAGCTTCAGAAGCTTTCTGCATTTCCTTTTGAGATAAGGGTAAGGATGTGTGAGTGTTTCCCATTAACCAGAAGTGAACAAATGGAACAGAGTGGACTGGGTGGCATTAGATGCTAGCTGTCTGAGAGAGGAAAGAGAGTGCATGACTGTTTCTCATAGACCATAGTGAAGACAGTGAGAGAAGGCCCAGAACCAATTCAAATCTTCTACAAGAAGATTGGGTGGATAGGCAAGGCGATCCCCGCCCCTACACTGCTCCAAAAAATGACAAGGAGAGGGACCACCCTGTGGCCAAGTGGTTAAAGTTCCACTCACTCCACTTTAGTGGCTAGATTAGTGGTTTGGATCACTGGCGCAGAGCTACTGTGCTCATCAGCCATACTGTGGAGGTGTCCCATGTACAGAAAGTAGAGGAGAATTGGCACAGATGCTAGCTCAGGGCTAATCTTCCTCAAGCGAAAAGAGGAGGATTAGCAATGGATGTTAGCTCAGGGAGAATCTTCCTCACCAAAAAAGAAGAAAGGAGAAACTCCTGAATTCCAAAGGGAGAGAGAAGGAACATAAGTGTGTGGCTGAAGGAAAATGTATTCTTGTCTTGGGGAGCACTATAGAAAGTTTCCAGTAGTCTCATACCCTCCAAGAAAAGGAGGGACCATCGATCACCCAGACCAGAAAGAATCAGCTGTAAACATTGGTCAGAGCCAGAAGTAACCAGTGCTCTCTGGCTGCTTGTCCTCGCTCAGGTAGTATTTCCCCACCACCCTGACCTTAATGCCTCCTCTCCCATCACAGAAGGTGAGACTCTTGGCAGGTGTGTGAGGGGCAGGAGGAATCTGGCCAAATGACAGGATAAAGAGGAAGCTGATAAAACTTTCTGTCTTTGCCACCTGCTACCAAACTCACAGGGTCCTGGAGTGGGTAAGGAAGTGAGATTTTTAAAACAAAGTTCAGAGCTTTTGAAGATTGCTCTGGTCTAAACCTGTGCTGGCCAGTACCGTAGCCACGAGCCATGCTTGACTATTTAAAATGATTAAAATTAAACAAGATTAAAAATTCAGTCCAGCAGTCCCCCTAGCCATATTTCAAGTGCTCAGTAACTACACACAGCTCGCTTATTGGACAGTGAAGATATAGAACATTTCTATTAGCACTGGCTCTAGGTGTACGAATTGCTAAACTGAGAAGTTTGCTTGTTTGTTTGTTACTAAAAGTCATCAGGAGACATTTGTTATTATCTGAGTGTGAGCAGATATTGTGATTTCACAGGGTCGGGTTAAATGGCCAGACGTGCAGAGGAATCATTGATCTTCTGATTACACTCTGTGAGTTATAGTCCTTCGGTGTACCAGTTATTTATATAGGCAAAACTCTCCACCCTATTTAAAAGTATCAATCATTATTTGGAATAATAAATACCAAATGTAGTGCCTGTGCCTCTGTCTACCTTCACATTCAATTTTTTTTCCTTCTTGAAAATTTCAGGTAAAGTGAGGGAAGAATATTCAACAGCCAGTAAAGGCATTTAAACCAAATAAAATGATGACATTTGTGATGTCCTAAATATTCTAAGTTTTAAAAATAATCCTAAAAATAAAAATATTGCTGAAATGTTGTAAATATTATAAAAACATCATTTTATAGGATTGAAAACTTGAAAATTATTTATAAACCTATTTTGTCAAACTTCAGTGAAATTGATTTCAGTCTTAAGTGTTACAATAATCTAATCATTAACATGAATATTTGAGGTGCTTGAAAATCGTCCTGGATCCTCCTGAGTTCTAACAGTCATTAGAGTTTTCTTTTGTGCCATCTGCATAACCTAGACAGAAGGCGATTAGATTGAGTCCACTTACAAACACACTTGTTCTCTTTTTACCCATTACTTTCCCAAGATTTAATGTGACATATTAAAAACATAAAATCATATGAAATACTTCATCATAAACACCAACCTACAAAAACATTCTTAGCACATTACTCCATGAGGAAATAAGTGTAATCTTTCTGCTGAAAACATATGGCAAATTCACAAATAGTGCTTTTGCAGGTGTTTTAAATGGGAATAACGTTGCTTATAAATCTCCAGGAAAATGATAGCATGTTCATGCTACAGACGCTAGAGCACTTACAGTCCAATCCCCCCTTCGACAGTTGTGGAAATTGAGGCCCATTGTCACTTTCCTTAGGCGGCAGTCTAATACGGGACTTAGAAACGTGGGATTTAGCATGGGAAGAACTAAATTCATGCACTGACCCTGGCATGTATTTGCGGCAAGTTTGGGCAAGATGCCTAACATCTCCAGGCTTCATATTCTTCCCATGTAAACTGAGAATAATAATAGAATACCAGCCTCATACATTTCTTATAAGATAGGAGATGATGTCTGTAACATATGCAATTTATGTTAGCAATCATTTTTCTTCTCATTTAGTGCTTTCAGTTTTTCTGTGTTCACCTGTTTAAAGTCACATGGCAAAGTGAATGAAATCATAAGCCATTCACCATCCTGTGTGACCTCAGCTCAGGGATGCCAGCGCCTCATATTTCGGCAGCCTAGGATCAGTTCTGAACAATTTTTCCAAGGCAAGCCTTTAGTGCCTGAGTAGGTAGGATTAAACTGGTGTTCTTTCTCAGTTGCATTTGCTTCCAGACTCTTCTTTCACATTTGCAAGCTTGCCCCCAGAGCAAAGAAAGTTCTACCCTTCTGTTAGTCCCAAGCCCTCCCTCATTTCCTTTCCCCAAATAAATGACAAATTTTTCAAGGGAAAACCACATCTTGTTATACCTGAGTCTTGTGTGCAGGACTTTGTTTATAGACACAGGCTATGTCAGGCAAGAGGGAAACTGGAGCCAAATTGATATGAGCAGAACGAGAAGACAAAGGAATCTGAGACTGAACCAAAAACTGCTTGCTAGAGTCCACAGCCTTCGTTAGGGAAACCACGTGGCCATAGAAGAGAGGATCCTGAGCTGTTCTCAATTTATCCTCGAAAGTACATAACAAATCTGGCATGCTTCAGGCAATCACCAGTAAACATCGTAGGAGGTACAAATCTGTCAAATAAATGAGAGTGTATCATCTGACCAAGCACACAGAAGCCCGAGACAGAGTTTATGGGCAGGAAACTCCAGAGACATAGCAACAGCCAGTATTCAGGCCCCATTCCCCGACACATTCTAGACAGTGTACAAGGATCTGGTTGGCCTGAGTACTAGACTGGAAGAGAGGAACCCCAGTCCTGAGGGTGTTTATATGCTGCATGACAAGGGGATCACCTAGCTCTGCTCCGCTAATGATCAGGAGCTGGAGTCCAAGTTGTGTAGTTAAGCTTGGGCCATGGGAAAACTTTGGCCTCTACCTCTGTTCTTATACCTCAGCAGTGAGGTACAGCTGGCCTCTGGGCCTTGAGAATTTCAGTTTCAGAATGGTCCTGCTCTTCCAGAATGAGTGAACACATCTCAAAATCTCAGGCTATAAACCCAAGTGTAAAAGAAAGATAATTTTTATTATACCGTTTTAACTTACCAAATCTAACATCTACAGCAGGTTGCCATTCAGATCTGGGAAACATAATCTTAACCAATCACTGGTTTTCCCCTACTCCAACTGTGTTCAGTTCTGGAGTATAGTGTAGTAGTGTCACAGCAGCAGAAGAGGAGGGTGGCTTGGTCCTCAGAGTTACCAACTGTTTGACCTCTGACGAGATCAACGTTCTTCTCTTGGTCCTTGGTCGTCAATCCACCCATATAACTGTTGCATAATCCATTGGCTATAGAATTTTTCTAGTGTGGCTTTCTCCTCGACAATATTTTCACCTCTGGATGTCCCTGGTTGTAATCATTTAGGGGTAAGGAAAGGCACAGGAAACAGTGAGCTTCTTTTCCATATTTCACAGGAGCTGATGACTTTCAAACTCCACCGCCAATAACTCTTCTGATTCCAGTCTAATGGATCCAACAGCCTGCTCAGCTTTAATGCTTGGATGTCTAAACAGTCAGTTCTCCTCAAAGCAGGTCCCTCCCATACTCTTCTCCATATTAGAAAAAGGCACTAGCTTCCAACTCGTTTATTAGGATAAAAATTGCAAGAATATCCCTGATTCTTCCCTTTCCTTCATTGTCTAAATCCAGTCCATAGTCCATCAGCAAATCCTGTTAATTCTACCTTCAAATATATCATTTTAAATTTCTCTTAACACCATTGTCACCACCTAATTTAAACAATCTTCTCTCATATGAACACTATTGTAGACTCCTAATTTGTTTTCCTTCTTCCCCTTCCAATCCATTTTCCTTAGGAAGATCAGAGTAATCTTTAAAATGGTAAAGCATCTTGTAATTTATCTATAATTTATTAGTTCCCACTTAAATTAGAACATTTAAGGTCTTATATTAGAGTAACACCTAACCTCTTACCATGGTTGAGAATGCCCTGTAGTGTCTGCCCCTGCTCTCCTCTCTCTAACTCCCTGTGTATCACTCTCCTCCTTGTTCACTAAGTTCTATGCAGCCTCTTTTCTTTCTTCTAATAGGCCAAGGTGTTCTCTATCTTAGGCCCTTGCATTTGCTTTAATTCGACCTGAAATGTCTTCCCATTCCTATTTCCAATGGCTGGCTACCTTTTCCCGGGTTTCAGTTAATAGGTAGTTTGTTCTGAGGGGCTTTGTCTGACTTTCTATTTAAAGCTTATAGACCCCCACCATCAGCACCAAGATCAATTAATTTTGCATATATCCAGTTTTGTTTTCTTGCAGAGACTCATCATAGTCAATAATCATCTTGCTTATTTGCCTATTTGCTCTGTTTCTCCATGTACTGGAATATGTTTATGAAACAGGCACATCATTCACTGCTCAGCTTCAGTACAGTGCCTGATACAAACGGTGCACCAGATGCATAAATATCTGACATTAAACCTTTATCCTTAAACTTATTTTTTATTCCATGTACCATTTGTTTTATTAAAATTAAATTTGTCATTTCTGTACATGTCTTGCATCAGTTCCTCTTACCTGGAATATTATTATATAACTAACTGATTGCACATCTTTGAATATTTTCCTCTTCTGATTTGTTCTCCCTAGCAGCCTGAGTGAAAATTTTACATACATTTGTGCAACATTTGATTATATTAGACTTCAATCCAGTAATATGCAATTCACACAAGTATACGTTTTTTGTTTACTTTTTATTCCTAACATCATGTACACTGCCTGATATCTAGTAATTTTCAATAAATAATTGAATAAATGCATATCACAAATGCTTTTTCCTGTTCTTTTTCCTACCTGGAATATTTTGTCCCAGGAAATCTCCACCTGTGGAGATCAGATTCAACATCTAAAGGGTAACTCAAATGACGCTACTTTCATTATTCTCACCCAATTTCTCAGCTAAAACTGATGAATTTCTCCCTTGAATGTGAACAGTACCTTTGTTTGTTAAAAAAATTATATTTTGGGATAATTTTAGATTTTCACATTGTAAGAAATAACATAAATAAATACCATGCACCCTACACCTAGTTTTCTCAGTGATGAGTCTTGACTAACCACAGCACAATACACAACCAGGAAATAGGCATTGACACAATCCATCAACTTTATTTAGATCTCACCAGTTTTACATACACTTGTGTCTGTGTGTGCATTTAACTTTATGCAATTTCACTGCATTTGTAGAGTCCTGTCACCATGAGCACACTTAAGATACACAACAGTTCCATCCTAAGGACATCTTGTGTTACATTTTATATCCAAAGATAAATTTTTCTCTCCCTACTTCCTTAATCCCTGGCAATCACTAACCTGTTCTCCTTCCATAATTTTTTTCTTTCAAGAATGTTATATAAATGGAATCATACAGTAGGTAGCCATTTTGTATCAGCTTTTCTATCTGTGGAGTTCTCTTGAGATCCATCCAAGTTCTTTTGTTTGTCAATAGTTGTTCCTTTTTACTGCTGAGTAGTATTCTGTGGTATGGATATGCACAGTTTGTTTATTCATTCACATACTGAAGGATATTTGGGTTGTTTCCATTTTTTGGCTCTTACAAATGAAGCTGCTATGGACATTTACGTACAGGTTTTTGTGTAAACATAAGCTTTTATTTCTTTGGGATAAATGCCATAAACAAACATTTAAAATTAAGGAACTAACAAAAGATTAAATAATTTGGAAATGGAAACTTTGGAGTCTCTAAGGAACTGAGTAGTCATAAGAATGGTCATTGTAGTGTTTTTTCTTACATAAAAAAGTATGCTCCTCATTTACTCTGAAAGTTTTCTGCTTTTTATTTTTTTCTCAGTAATGCAAAAAATGTAACTTTATGTTATAAAAGATTACCAAGGCAAGGCTAATTGCACTAGTCATTATTAGTCCAGTATTTGATAAAAAATATACTCAACATTTGGACATTAAGTGAATTATGATAACACCTGAGTAGGACACCAAAACCTTGCACAATTATTTCTCTCTCTGTTTCTCTCTATATTTACATATATGTACGTTATAGCGTCAATCCTATGCTTCTTCTTGCTAAAATTTGTAATTTTTTTCTGATATTTATCATTAACTTTCTATGGTGTAAAGTGTAGAAGTTGCTCAATAACTACTACTTAATGAACATTTGAGTTGATCAACTTTGATTCTATTTAGAGTAACAAAATATTGTGATCATGGCTATTTGCTGCACACACACACAGTCAAAAACTGAGAAATGAAGTTAATCTACTAATTACTTGCTATGTATTGTAAAGAACATAATATTTTCTTGGACGTTTTTACTGAACAATTCAATTGTCTATTAGTTGCAAACAGCCAGAGAGTTACTATTGATCTTGACGTTTTTTAAGACGCTTGTCAGTCAAGGATAGATCTTTTATGCAACTTTTTTTTTTCCTGAGAAATGTCTGTGGCAATTTTCTAAATGAGACACAATCTTGGCTTTCTAATTCACTGAAAAGAATGAGCCCACTCAATGGATGTCCCTTTACCTCATTACATTTCTATTTTTAATCTCATTTTCTATTACTTCTTAACCAATATGAAAAAGTTATATATTTTTTTTCCAATTTTGAAGGCAGTGTATGCCTTAGATTTCATACCTTTGTAATTCTTTGCTCTCTTTCTTCATTCAGTCTCTCCTTTTCTGCTGTCAACTTTGAAAAACCTCATTCTATAAAATTATTTTATTTAGTATTCCTAGTCCTTCTCTCCCTTTTAATTACCAAGCTGCTCCCAAGTGCCGTCCACCAAGTTCCACTTTCTTTCCATCTAATCTTTTTTTAACTCTCTGAAATGTATTTTCCATTCTCACTACTTGGGCTAAAATGATAATCCCAATTTTGACAACCATAGTCTTCTTATTCCAAAATCACCATCATCATCATCCTCTCTCTCTCTTTGTGCTCCCTGACACCACTGTCAACATTGGTTGCTGATTCCATCAGAAAACTTATTCCCCTCAATGGTATCTAGAAGTTTGTTGTTTTACTTCTAAAACCTATTAAAGTGGCACTGTTTCCTCCCCATTTCCATGAAGGTTTCTCTAAAACATAAATGAACTAGTAATTAAGATGCCATTCAAGAGAAAGGTTTAAATTTGTGTTCTGTGACCATGGAGTAGAGGCCTTACACGAAACCAAGCACCAAAAGGGACAGTAAGGCCACATTCATTAAAATACAGTGTAGTTCAGTGAATTGCAAGAATATGCCCTGAATGAAAGAAAGCATCCGTATACGGCACCAACTGAGACTTTTGCTGGTATGGGAGACTCTGATCCATTCCCAGTCCTCCCATTGCCAAATAAATATCGCTTAATTCTCAAAAAATTTCTTACAAAGTAATAAAAATTTCATTAGAACAAAAGAAGAATTTAAGAACAGAAAAGCTAAGGTAGACGAGTCTGTTATGCCTCATCCCCCTTAGAAGGAGACAAGTTAACTGCATATAGATCAGTCTGAAAAGCTTTCAAAATGCTTCTTTCTGAATATTTGTGTAGATTTAACTTGCCCTAAACTCTCCTATTTAAATCCAGACTGGAAAGGAATGTTTCGTTACTCTTCCGGGTCACAGTACCTTCTTTTCCAATGACATCCTTGATACAGCTTAAACTAAATTCAGATGTCAGGGATTTACTCTCCACCAAAAAAAAAACCCCAGCATATTACTCGGAAATCAAAAAATAACCCTTTTTTCCTCCCATAGAATGATCCAGAGCCATTTCCATTATTTTGAAAACTAAAGCCATCAAAATGAGATATCATCCTGTGCAAAAGGAGAAAAACACAACCTTGGATATATATGATGTTCACTTTCATCTAATAGAGTTAATATAAATCTTTGCAGCTGTAATCCTGAAGAAATGAAATTAAAACGAGGACTATAAACTATCGAAGCTCCTCATATGACAATGACCCCCTTTGGCCTCGCATTTCTCCCTCTACCCCCACCTTACTCTTACATATCCCGGAACATAATAAGCCTGCCACCGCTAATGTTATAAAGTAGTAATTGTTCCTAATTGGTAGGGAGGCGACAGACCATTCTGGTAATGTTGTGAAACTGTAAGAAAGGAGGAGTGAGAACATTCACAGGCCCAGCGGTAATTATCCACTAATTTGGCCTGTTTGTGTGGGGACAGCTCATTACAGCCCTTAAGAAACCTCAGAATAAAGAGGGAAAGTAGGTAGGAGGCAAGGTTAAATAATTAGTGTTCAGCAGATTTTTTTCAAGATTCAAAGAATAGGATTAAGGGCGGGAAATGTGACCAGAGTAACAATTAAGAAATGGGAGAATGTTCTGAACTAAGTGAGTTTTATGTTTTTGTGGGAGTAGGGGTTTATAATAATCCTATA
Source organism: Equus quagga (assembly GCF_021613505.1). Taxonomy (NCBI): domain Eukaryota; kingdom Metazoa; phylum Chordata; class Mammalia; order Perissodactyla; family Equidae; genus Equus; species Equus quagga. The sequence continues at coordinate 117,455,802 of NC_060273.1, read as the reverse complement.
TTAGGCATAAAAAATGACATGTCACTTTTATTACACTCTTTCAATTATGACCCTGATCATCCCCTTACATTTTATGGTGCCAATCTCATGCTTAACAAGAGATTTATTTTCATGAGTCCTAAAAAGATTTGCACAGTTTTCATAAAGTACTGTATAAAAAGTTTTCAAATCATTTTATCTTTAACATTTGTAGATTTGTTTTGGGGGTTGAAAACATATCTGCGTGTGCACACACACAGGTAGCATAGCATAGACTTTGCAAAGCAAGTTATTCAGCTACAACTTTTTTTGTTAGTAAATCAAAATCCCCAGATTTCTCACCTACATATATCTAATACCTCTATTTCAAGAGTAAGCATGCTTACTCTTGGTTATATGTGAATAAATATAAATGTATATATTCACACACACATATATATTTGATAAATAATTGATTGGTATATAAGTGTTTCAAAGATTTTCTAAGGGCATCATTTTTAACAGTCTCCTTAAAAAAAGAAATATTTTTCCTATTAACTGTGATTGCATTTAAAGCTTTTGTCTACTTATTAGAAAGCAAGACATAACGTATCAATGACTTTAAGCTAAATGTGCTCTATAACTTGAGTCATCCAGAAAATTTCTATGACTGAAATATATAGTCATTGAGGACTTTGGAAAAAGTTCTAGAATACTATATCCTCCATCCCTTTGCTAAGAGGTGAGAATATACCTAATGGCAACATAAAAATAGATGCATGTGGCCGATCCAACAGATTTAAGCTAGAATATGATTTAGTGTAGCAAAGTCATATATTTTGTCCATATATGCATTAGAAATTTTGCCCTATTGCAATTTAAAATAAAATTCCCTACACCAAGAGTTGGGTTGGCAAAGTATTCTGCTGTCCATAAGGGGAATTGCGGAGTGTCAACATGAGTAAATTAGTAGAAATTTTCACCAAAATTTGCAAAACAATTCAAACATGAGCCACAAGCCCTGTCTACTAATGATTTAACATTGTTTTCATTTATGAATAAAGTAACTGCAGTGTATGAATGATTATAGTCATTATTGTCATCTACCTCCTCTTCGAAACATTTATTGGTATCTTCCAATGAATGACATGTTTTTAACCACTTAGCAACTCCTGCAGCTCATGTCATATGAAACTGAAAAAAAAAAAAAAGAGAATTTACTTCCATAGTGTCTTTTCCAACACTTTTTGTATTCCATTAGACTAGTGGTTATTCAAATTATTCTTCTCAAGATCCCTTTGAAGACTATCAACAACTCCATGCCGTTTTCCCAATTTGTACTTCTACTCACCTTCAATATCCTCTCCACAAAAAACATCAAAATGCCCAATTGTTTTTCTCCCTAGCTTATTAAAAAATTGTGATAAGAAAGTAGAAGAGCCAAAGGTATTCCATTTACCACTTGCCTAAGAATTTCCTACTACAGTTCAACTCCAGTTTCTATGGATACCACAGTTTGTAAATACTGAATCTGAAGTCTGGGCAACAACACTTAGAAAATGAAGATTTGAAAGTCCTCTTAAATCCTTAGATTTGACAATATTATTTCCTCTAAAATTAAATAAGCACAGAGCTTTATTATGTTTTATCTGATTCATTAGAATTATCACTGACTTTTTATTGTTCATAAAGTCTCTATCCTTACTGTAATATTTCCTCTGAATATGAGCAATGTAATTAATGTATTCTGAAGTTCTAACTTACCATATTATAGGTTATTATCGTAGAACAGACACTAACACTACCAAGTATTGTGTGTGCTCCCTTACATTGTTCCAGCCTCCCTTGCAGTTAACATGGGATCATGTGCCTAGTTCTGGCTACTGGGGTAAAAGTAGAAGTTTCAAGTGGTAATTCCAAAGAAGTTAAGAGAAGATATGAGTTTTCCACTCTCTATGATCGCCTACTTTCAGGACCTTGGAAAATACATGGAGATATGGTAGCATCAGTACATAGAGCAACGTAAATTCCAGAGTCACCACTTAGAGAACAGTTATCCTGGAGGATCCACCAATATACAATGGACTTCACATGGTGGGAAACAGACTTTGCTGTCTCAAGTCACTAAGATTTGATGGTGCAAACACATTTGTTACCACTGCAAAGCCTGGCTTAATGTGATTAATACATATCCTAAAGTTTGTTGATGTAGCATGAAATGATTATAATTCACAATTTACTTCATATCATCTCACGCTGATATCTTAAGTTTCTAAACCTGGACATTATATCAGGAAAATTAAAATGAAAATTTTCAATTTTTAAAAATCTATAGTAATTTTTTTAAATTAAAACTTTAGGTATTGGGGATTTTGAGGAAAATAAATACTCCTGCCTCTACAACTAGAAATCCAGATAAAAGAAATAAAAGATATCTGAAAATCATTGAGGCGACAGTACTTCAGGGTCCATTAATCCAGAGAGAAAGTCACAAAATGATGAGCTGACCTTTTGAGAAGAGCTTTTCTCCTGGAGCTTTTGCTATTGTTTTTTGGTGATGGGCAAGAGACAGAGAATCTAGCCAAGTGGCTAAAACAAGAGGCAGAAAAACTCAATCTTTTTGCAATTTCAAGGGGCTAGAAAGACAAAATTGTAGTTCAAGGCTGTTTAGGCAACCAGATTTGAGGAGCCAAGATCCTAGAGAGAAAAAGACATGTTATTTATAAAGGAGTAGCAGTAAGATTAACAGTTAACTGACTTTTCAATAGAGATGATGGAGGCCAGAAGACAAATGAATGTCTTATTTAGAGTACTAAGAGAAAATATCTGCCAACCTAGAATTCTATACCTAGTGAAACTATCCTTTACACGTGAAAGTAAAGACATTAACAGAAAATCAAAATTGAAAGAATGTGTCACCAGAAAATCCACACAGAAAGAAATGTTAAGTGGAGATCTCCAAGCAGAAGGAAAATTATCCTGCACATAAACTTGGAAATGTAGGAAGGACAAAAAAGCAATGTAGAGAGTAAATATGTGGGTAAATATATATATATGGATATTGACTATACAAAATAATTTTAATGTTATGTTGGATGCAAACTATGTGAAGAATTAAAATTCATGACAGACAATAACACAAACATTGAAATGATGATAAGTAGAGTTAATGTATTCTAATTTCACTGTATTTTCTCATACATAATTGAACAAATAGAAAATTAGTAAGATTATAGATATAAAACCAAATATACCAATGATTACATTACATGTAAATAGGGTGAATATTCCAATTAAAAGACAAAAATTTTCAGACTGAATTAAAATAGAAATTCTAATTATATGCTCTTTAAAGAGATCTATCCTAAATATAAGGACAAAGAAGTATTGAGATAAGAGTATAGGGAAAAAAAGAAACACAAACCAAATGAAAATTGTTGCTGATATACAAATGTCAGAAAAATTAGATGTAAGACAAGGAGTACTGTCACATTTAAAGAGGGTAATTTCTTAATGATTAAAGGGTCAATTCACTAGGCAGATATAATCATGTTAAATGTACATGTATTTAATAACATGGCTAAAAATTACATGAACCAAAACTATCAGAACTAAAAAGAGTAATAGGTGAATCCACAATCAAGGTGGAAAACTTTTGTACTTCTCTAAATAGCTGATACAAGAAGACAAAAGAATTCCAAAGACCATAAAAAAGATCTGAACAACATAATTACCTAATCTAAACTGACATTTGCAGAATAATGCACCCAATAACAGAACATATAATTTACAACTGCCCAGATTTTTCTGAAATTCACCATGTGCAGGACTATAAAAAAACTCATCAAAATTCAAAGGAAATTAATCAGATATGCTCTCTTACTTTAGGGAAATTAAGGTAACAACAAATGATGAAAGGACTAGAACATTCTCCACTATTTGGAAATACACTCAATGTCCACATGGTTAAGAATAAATCATAATGGAAATTAAAAATACTCTGGAATGAATTACAATGATATATGAGATAATAAATTTGTAGAATATAACTAAATCTGGGCCTAAATGGAAATCTATAATCCTTCAAAATGTAGAATAGAAAAACTTTTTTTAAAAAAAGATTGAAATTTATATGTGATATATATCTCACGTGAAATTAAGAACAGCAAAATAAACACAGAATGCTAAGGAAATAATTAAGAGACTAAATGAATAATATAGATACCAAATACATATTAGAGGGAATGAACAAAACCAAAAGTCGAATTTGAAAAGCATAATAAAATGATAACTCTTGGCACAAATGTTCAAGGTGAGGTGAAAAGCACAATTTATCAATACCAGGAATGAAAAGGGAGAAATAATTATAGATTCTACAGTAATTAAAAAGCCAACAAGATAATATTGTGAAATTTTTTGGTGTCAATATACTTGAAAAATAACAGAAAATGAACAAATTTCTCAAAAGCCAATCTAAAAAAATGTGACAAAAAGTGGAAAATTTGAATAGAAGAAAATGAATTGAATTAAAACATTCCCACAAATAAAGCTGTGAAAGATCAAGTGTCCCTCAATAGTAAAATGCATAAATAAATTACAACACATGGCAACAATGGAAGAACTATTGCCATGCACAACATGAATGAATCTCCTATGGTTAGTGAAAGCAACAAAAGCATATCCTGTGCAACTCTGTTCATACACAGTTCAAAAGCAGAAAGCCAACCTATGGTCTTAAAAGTCACAAAAGCATTTAGTTTTTGGAGAGACAGTGATAGAGAGAGGGCAAAAGGGGCTTTGTGGGATGCTGAGAATATTTTATTTCTTGATCTGTGTGTTTATTACACTAGTGTACTCATTATGGAAATTCATCAATTTGTTAATTCATAATTTGTGCATTTTTTTGAATACATCACTGGTTCTCAACCAGTCCCCTACCCCACCCCCACTCCCAGGGCAGCTTCCACAACGTCTGGAGATATTTTGGTTATCGCACGTGGCAAGAGTGCTGCTGGCATCTAGTGGGCAGAGGCCAGAGATGCCACTAAATATTCTAAAATGCAGAAGACAGTCTCCCTCAGCAAAAACTTCTGGGTCAAAATGTCAATAGTGCCAAGTTGAGAAATCCTGATAAATATGATCTAATTGAAAATACAGTCTATTAAAATTTTTTTAAAAAGATAACTACATAGACATAGCCTTGACTCTGCGTGGAAGCTTAAATATGTAAAAGATAAATTCCACCAAAGACATAAGGTATAGGCGGGCATGCAGAAAATTAATGAATGAACCGTGAGCAAAAATAGTCAGATTTGAAGGAGATCAAACATAAACTGGAATTTTAATCCCAGGTCTACCATTATGTATTCGTTTGTAAGGATTACAGGCAGATTGCAATTAAAATCATATATGGTATAAGACCAAAACTTAAAGAAAATAAAGGGAAACAAATGTGCCCCAAAGCTTACATATATAAGAAGAGAAGTGAACATCCATTGTAAGTCTAGATTTCCTGTAAGCTAAGTCAAAAAGGGAAATAATGGGATATGTAATTTAATTGTCTGATGAAATGACACAATAATTCACCATGAGGAAAAACACCACATTCCTAACATGATTGAATGGAATTTGTAATGTGAAGAATTTATAGAAGGTTATTGATCAAAATCATGTACACTGACTTCAACAAGAGTTTTAAAGAAGCTATGCAATTTTTTAAAATACGACCTTTTTTTTAATTAAATATCAAGTAATGTCAAGAGCATAGCATAAAATGTACATGAATGAAGTCCTTTCGGCATGGCAGGTGGGAAATGATGTGGCTGGGGTGGCCATGGGAATTCAGCTCAGAGACACAGGATCCAAACCTCCACACCAGGAGTTGGCAAACTAAATAGTCCCCCTCTTCCATCATGGGCCAAATCTGGTCTACCACCTATTTTTGTAAATGAAGTTTTATTGAAACATTTATACCCATTCATTTACTTATGGTCTATCCCTCTCTTTATGCTACAGTGCACGAGTACGTGGTTGCAGCAGAGAGCATATGTCCCAAAAGTCTAAACTATTTACTATGGGGCCCTTTCAGAAAAACATGCTGACCCCTCCAGAGGACAGAACTCAATGCTTTGTCCATCGTTCGTGCATCAATAGTGTTGGGTAACATTTTTGGCAGAAGAGGTATAGCAGTTTGAATTCTCATTTAAACCACTTTATCCTAAATTTCCCAGTTTTTAAAATCACAAGTTTGGATTAAATCAGTACTGTGGTAAGCAGAATTCTAAAGCATCCCCGTTCCTCCAAGACTTCCATCTCTGCGTTATTCAATCAAACACTAATCTAGGTACTGCTGTGAAGGGAATTTGCAGTTGGAATAAAGGTTACTAGTCATATGATCTTAAAAAAGAGAGATGATCCTGGATTCGTGTGAGTTCAGTGTAATCAAATTAGCTTTTGAAGGAGGAAAGGGAGGAGAAAAGTCCTTCCGGTGAGCTGTGGTGGAAGAGGAAAGCAGAGAAATGAGACAGGAGATGCCAGAGATTTGAAATGTTAGAAGGATTTCACCCACCATTCCTGGATTTGAAGATGGAGGAAGACAGCCAGATAAATAACATAATTATTTTTATTAATTGCCTTCTGGATCTATCTCTGCAATGCTTTTTAAAAATTGTTTGGCTGCAAACTCTTTGATTGCTTCTTCATATGAAAACAATTTTATGAAGTTTTCCATAGAAAGATAAAGAGATAATTTACTACTTTCCTTAGAATGTTTGATGGATTGCTTTTTATTATTATTAACAGGCTGGGAAAGCTTACTTCAGCTTCAAAGCTCATTATTGGTGACATCATATCCATTTTTAGAATTGCTGTCACATTGTGGAAAAGCTTTATCAGCCTTTTTTGGAATATGAGTTGTATAAATTGGAAAATTGTTCTAGAGACTAGATTCTCCCTCTATGCATGTGAGACATTTTCTTTCTGTCTTCTACCCACGTATTTATGGTACTTGGTGCCTAGAACATGTTCATATTATCGTACGACCTCTGGCCCTTGTGCCTTTGGGTCATGATATTGGAACAATTAGCAATAGCTTAACTATACACAGAAGTGATTGCAAACTGCCTAAATATGCCTATTAAAACAAAAATAAATGTATCTACAACTCAACTTTTCCCTAGTAAAATACCCAAAATGTCCATCCTCAGATGCCAACTTATTATGGAGGAAAAGACAGCGTGAAAAGAGACAGGAGTCTTAAGTGATCGCAGTTCAATTGTCCTAGTCTTCCAAATTTTACAAAATTGTATGACTAAATAAGGATTTTATAGGATTCCTCCCACTGCCTTGGAAGGGTCAGTGCAAATGAGGGCCCCTGAAGCTGAAATAAACATCATTTGCTTCATGGTAAAACCACTTCTGGCTATGTTGGATTAAAATGTAGTCATTTTTCTTTCAAGGATTTATGATCAGTTGATATTTAGGATGAGTTGTCCTCCTAGTGTGATGATAAAATTAAGCTAAACCATCCTTTTGACCAGTTGGCAAAATGGCTAATGCCAATTGTTAGCCCAGTCTGTGAACATATTACCTTAATTTAGTGCTCTTACTAAATGAGTTAATTGTTCAAGGGTAGTATATTTTCATAGTGGGAGGAATTGCCTGGATATTTCTGAAAATTATAAATTTTGTTAAAGGCATACAACTCATAATGGAAAAATGCCCAATTGCTTTTTTATATACCATAGTTAATCTACTGTATCATTTTCTCTTCCTAGCATCTGAAGTTATAACGAATCCAACTTCCGATAAACTTTTATGTAAATATTTTCCTTACTCTTAAACTAAAAGATATGTCCCTTTGTTTAAGTGGAAAATAGCACACGCACCCACCAGTCCACATTAACCATATGAAGTCAGACTTTTAGGACAATATTTCTCAGTAATTCTAGAAACTGTTAGATTTGACAGTAATGTGGTCAAGCGGTACAGAGTAGATTGTATAACTTCAACACTCCAGCTTCATTTTTCACTTAAAAAACGTCCTCCCTCTAATGTCAGCTTGAGGACAGAACAAACAACAAAAGCACTCACGGGATTGAGAAAATGGTGTCTGAAGCCATGTGAATCTAGGAAACTTTCCTTTGGGATGGTTCAGATCTAAAAATGAGAGCTTCTGTGTTCCTGTGAAAAGTGGGTTTCAGTCTGTTTTTTGTTAAATTGAGATAAATGTAAAATAACGTTTCATTTTTTTTCTCAAGTTTTCTTGTTAAAAATATATTTCACACTGCAGGAATGTAATGTTTCTTTTCATTATACCACCTATGTGTTTTAAAAGATGTGTATATACTTCGTCAAAAAAAAAAGAAAGAAAGAAAGAAAAAAAAAAATGTCGTCTCACTTTTAACTAATTGAATAAACCAAGGTAGTCTTGAACGGATGTGATAGGAGAAAATGTATATATACTATGTCCCAAATTTAGAGAATTTTCTCCAAAAGAATGATCAAGCAAACAGAAAGAATAGCGTGAGACAGTATTTTGAAAACAGAAGCACTTGAGAAATATTTTCCATTTTTAAAATAGGATAACTATTTGCCAAATGTTTAAGTTGGGTAAGTGCTACAATATTTAAATTTTTGTATGAAATTAGCAGTCTTTTGGCAAAAAAAATTACACAAGACAACTGCCAGATTAAAATACATACACTCAATCTGTCCTTCAACTCACCACTCATCCTCTCCTCCTGTTTTTTCCCTTTTTCTTTCTTATTCCTTTAATCAGAGAAAAGAAGTGCCTTTTTTTGTAATCAAAAATGGAAATAAATCCTGAATGTGTGAAGACTGAGCAAAATGATTAATTACAGACCATTCTGAGTTTATGAAAAGCATTCTGCTGCAATTTTTTTAATCCAGAAGAATATATTTCTTGTTTATAGAGAATCCAAAATAGCTGAGTCGGAGCATATGTTCTTGTATCATCCTTTAAACGTCCACATTATAACTGTTCATTTGCTAATGTGCCAATTAGTTATAACATTTTATAAGACCACTGGAAGAAATAGTAGTTATAAATCTGGTCTTTTCTAAAAGCAAATGTAGGAGGCTTTGAACAATTTGACATTTTCCATTTCAGTATTTTCCTGAAAAGCAGGATACCAATTCTTTTATGTACACACACAGAGCCACACACATATGAACACACACACACAGATTCACATATGCATGCACATATATACAAAATAGTATTATATATATACATTATGTATTGTAATCTGCTTTTTAACAATACATCCTGATTATTTATCATAATACTGGATATTGTTTCATGGATTCTTTTTAATATTGATTTTTTCCATTATGTAGATATGCCATAATTGATTGAATCATTTCCTCCAGGCTGAACTTTGACTGCTTGTGATGATTCCCCATTGCAGAACGACAATGAATATATGTACACATCATATTTACATATTTTAGATTTGTTCCTTGTATGGTTATTTAGAAAGATTTTGAAACCAAATAACATCCTAAAGTTTTTAATCCATGAGAGTGAAAAGTTCCCAACACACTCACAAATACTGGGTATAAAAATTATATTTTTAATCTACTAGATAGCTGAAAAAGTATTCTGAACACATTTTAATTTCTTTCCATTGAATACTGGTGAGATTGACAGTGGTGTAATATTGATTAAAGATACATATTCTTTCTCTTGTTGACTCATGCTCTTCATTCATTTTTCAGCTGGTGTTCTTGTCCTCATTAACTTGATTTGTAAGAACTATTTTGATGTAGATTTTGTTTTTCCTTTTATTCTGTTCTTTTGAAAGGGGCTACATATCTTTCTCCAATTCTGGAAAAAATCAGGCTTCATCACTTTCAATATTTCCATTAATGTCATCTCACTACTTTCTTTTCCTTTAACTGTACCAATATAATTGTATTGTCATCCATCTTCCATATCCTAAAATTCTTTTTATGTAATATGGATGTGTTATTGGCCATTTTACTAAAGCTAAAAGACCAGGTTATTGACTGTCTATGACTTTTTTTCTCTTAGTTTAAAATCTAAATAAATTTGAAGAAGTGATAATATGATGAGAGATGAGAGATGGGAGATGAGAGATGATCCATGGTACATGGAAGCAGGTTCAAATGGAAGGGTTAGAAATTTCATGGCAAAATTTGTGAACTATGTAAAGAAATTTTAACAAGTCACTAGTTAGTCTAATGTAAACATTCTCAGACTTTTTGGTGTGAAGTACACTTCACACTCTAAATAAAGTGACAGAGTTCATTTTTGAGAACATGTTCACCAAATACCCAAGTTTGAATAATTACAGTTCCTCTGTAAGCCATTCTTTTAAGAGATGGTGTTCCGTGGAAACAGTATCCACTATCACAGCTCATAGCTCAATCACACAAGGGCTTTCTTCAAGACAGTTATCGTACTTTCTATGCAGCAAAGTGCTCTAAATGCTTCCCATTTTGTCAAACAAGATATAAAAAGATCTGCACTCAAGGGTTGAGATGTAACAAAATTATTTTTTACTGCTTAATCAGGAACATTCTTAAGGGAAACAGTCTTTCCTTTTTCTGTGAGTGTGCAGTGATGAAGTAAACAACATTAGTATAGTTGTTGCTACTGCCTTGATTTACAATGAAGCACCAGTAGTTTTACCTACCGCTGCATTTGCACTCAGTGCAAATGGCAACACAGTTAACAGGATAAACCATAAGATTCAAAAAGGTTATACACACTATTTAACTCTTTTGTGTTTGTTATCAAACATTTACATAAAAAGTCATATTCAATGATTAGTTGGTGTTGATAACAGGGTCCAGCCACATGTGGAGATTTATTCATTTGTAGGTACAGTTCTGCATGTAAGATAGTGCAGAGTCTTCAGGTTTGCACATGAATCTTTGATTCAATGAGTTACTGAATCATTGGAAAGTGGCATGGCTATGATTTCTTGTACTGACTGTTCAGCCAGCAAGCGTTCAGTAATCTCAACTGCACAAGGCTTTTTCAGTCCTTTAGCTATTCTGTATAATTCTCCAGCCAACACATAACTTACTAGGATAATTGGCAGTTCAATTCTAATTTGAAAACCTGTGAACAACAGCTTATCATGTCTATGTTTAAAAGGTTAAATTTATCTTTAAAATATTAATGGTTGATGTCAATATTACATCATAAGTGATGCCATAATACTATTCAGAATGTTCTGTTGCATGAGAGACAACAAAGTGAAGTATTGGTCTCTATAATCCCAAAAGAAATGCAACTTTCATCACATTTTTATTTCTTATTTGTAGCTTCACCAATCTCTTTTGAACCATTTCCTACCTCTCATGAATTGAATAATTCTTTGATATTTGGTTTATCTTTTTCATTATCTTCAGAGACAGTCAGTGAAGTTATGTGTTGATGAAGTGATTCTTCTGACTCCCTTGTATTAGAAACAGTCTTAAATATGTTAAATGTATTAGAATCTTCTATTCTAAAGAAGATATTTCAAAATTCCAAAATAATAACAATTTTAGATAAGTTGAAAAACTCAGAAAGAATTTAGGAAAAATTTTAAGTATTACTGTAAAAGTAAACAACAAAGTGCATTTATTTATTGTGCTTCCACATGGATATAAGAGAAACTTAAAAATTTCAAAATTATAATCTTTTTGGATGATATAAAGATACAGAGATTAGAGGAGGTATGACTAAAGATAACTAGTAAGCTCAAAATATAAGTACCAATGAAAATTGAGTTAATCTCTGAAAATGACGTATTTATACCTTAAACTTCCCACTTAGAAAATTTTAGAAAGCACAAGACTATACAAGCACACATTCTATGGCATCAGAGCAATGACATCATCACATATCATGTAGTCTCTGGAACACTTCACTACAGACTCATGAGAGAAGGAGAGTGATAAAGGCAAATAACATCTTAGTGTTAACATGAAAATAGCTTTGACCTTGTGGATCCATCCTCTGAAAGGCCCTCGGGCACCTCACCTTTGGAAACACTAGTATAATGGAATGGTTGAATAGAAAATTAGTGTCTTATTTATTCTAATCACCTTTTTTTTTATCAGATCTCTTCTCCACTCTATGCCATACCAATTCTGTATATTTCTTAGAAAAATTAAAAAACTGCTACCACAAGAATCCCAAATATCTTTACTCCACTCATCAGCCATGCCATGGAGGGATCCCACACACAAAATAGAGGAAGTTTGGCACAGATGTTAGCACAGGGCTAATCTTTCTCAAGGAGAAAAAGACTAGGATTGGCAACGGTTGTTGGCTCAAAGAAAATCTTCACACACACACAAAAAAGAAAAAACAGTCTGGAGTTGGTTTGATAAAATTTGAAGGAGAAAAAAGAGAGAGTGTGCAAGAGAGACAAGAATGAAAACAAAAATCGTGAAAGAATAGGAACTAAAGAAAAGTGAAAAAAGAGTCTTTACTAACCCATATGACATTTTTGTATAAAGATTATGTAAATAGATATTTTTCACAAGAAGAAATAGATAACTATAACATTGAAACTTATGTTTGTGTATTATAGCCTATTACTAACCATAAATTTAATAATATGGACAAAATATAAGGGAAATTTGACTAAAAGCCTGAACCTCAGCAGAAGTTCATTAGACCAAGGGGGAATCAATCAAAAAACTGAAAAAATTCAGTGTGCCAATTGTTCTTGAGGGAACCTTCATCCCATAAGCTGTGACTTCAGGGTTTCGGTGTTTGTTTCTGGCACAAGTTTTAAAGAGAGGCCTAATTGCAGAGGTATCACACTCCAACACACCACAAACCACAATTGTGGATGCCTTCGTAATTCAGAAAACAAAGGAGACATCTTTTATTTGTGTAGACACTTTCTACTCGACTTCTGACGTTGGCAGCATTTTATGGCCACGACCATTCTGCCTACTGTATGGAGAAATGAGCCTAAAGTAGGAAGTCCAGCAGAGGCAAGAAGGGAGAAGCAGAGCGTTGAAGTGGAGAAACCACAGAGTTCTGGTCTTAGCAGCTCTGTCTGGTACCAGGTTCCATCTTTGACTTCCCAGGTGTGGGAGTTACTAAATTTTTACTTCAACTAAGTTGGGCTCAATTTCCGTCACTTGCAATAAAATAATCCAGGCTCACACAATAGTTCATTTTCTCTCCTATAGCAAACACATCAGTAGAATTATAAGGCAAATTTAGTAGAAGATAATTTCCTTTTGAGGGTCAGAAGCCTAATCAATGCACTTTTTTCTCCTTCCAATGCCATTTTTGAAATCCCTGAACATAAATTCTTATGCTAAATTTCAGGCTATTATAGTGTGTGTGTGGGGAGGGGGTAAAGATATGGGAAGATGGCTACTTTAGTTAAAGTTGTTTCATTAAATTCGGTAAGGAAAATGTGTTAAACATAAGGTATATATATTTGTCCAAGAATAAATTCTTTTTCCTCCTTAGAGATAAATATCCCAAATACTAGGGTCCTAAATCCTACATGTTAGTCATAGAAGACAAATTTTTATGATTTTTTGACACATTTGTACTGCTAGACTTCACTAAAGCATATGAGGCACACATGTTACCCTGACAGCAAAGAAATGAAAATTATGCACTATATATATATTTTTCAGTGGCATCTTTGTAGACCTTGCCAGTATCTGAACTGTTAGAACATGGTTGAACGTCAATTTTGTGCAGGAATTTTAAAGCAGGTTTATCATGGTGCTGAATATATTTGGTCATAAATTTTACGGTACAGAAAAAGCAAATTTTCTCCAAACATGAAATTTTATAAACATCCATTAATTGTTCAATACAGCAAAGCTTTTGAATTCTAGACATTTTATTAATACTGATATGGCTTTTTAGTGGCTTTTCTGCTTATGGAAAAAATAAAATATGTTCCTTCTTTTAACATTGTGAGTTTCAGTATGTGGTTTCATTGGTGACCTCTTCTGTCTGTCAGACTACTTTAAGAAAGCACAGTGTTAAAATACCACTATAGGGTTTTAGATGTCTTAGAAACTTTTAAAAGGAATTAGTTCATCAGTAAATGTGAGAATTTTAACACATTTTAATAAATATTGAAAATACCTTCACAGTTCTATTATTTCATTCAATCCTCCTATTGATACTACTCACAGTTCTTTGTCAAGAATGACATTGAGGCATGGTGGCATAGTGGTTAAGTTCACATGCTCTGCTTTGCCTGCCCAGGGTTCACGGTTTCAGATCCCAGGTGCAGACCTACACACTGCTCATCAAGCCATGCTGTGGCAGTGTCCCACATACAAAATAGAGGAAGATTGGCACAGATGTTAACTCAGGGCCAGTCTTCCTCAAAAAAAACAGAATGGCATTGAACTCACAGCTAACAGACCATTCTCAGGTTTGAAATAAATTGGACAGGCCAACTTTTTGAGATTATTTGTAAAATTTTTTTCTTTAATGTTGACATTCAACTCCTAATTTTTAGTAAATGAACTAATATTCATTATTAAAAAAATAGGAATACTCAAAAGGAAAACTCACCTCACCAATATGGGATTTGGGTGAATATATTTTACTTACCTACCTACAAATGCATACATACATTCACCCACAAGTGTAAAAATGAGATGTCTGTGATAGAAAGTCTAAAATCAGTGTGGCACAAAGAGGATAGAATTTTATTTTTATTTGTGTGAATGAAGTCTGGTACGACACGATTCCACAAGGAATTTGGCACAGAGGGCCTTCCAGCTCGTTGTTTAACCAACCTTAGGATGCGGCTTTTTGTCCTCATGGTCCAAAATGGCTGAGCTATCACATCAGCATTCCAAGAAGTAGGGTAGAATAACTACCCACTAAAAGTATAATGTGAGCCCTATATATATATATATATATACTGTTATAAACATTGTTATATATATGGTTTATACACATGGTTTTAAATTTTCAATAGCCTGCATTTAAAAAGTAAAAGAAAAATTAATTTTCATCATATACCATTTCAACATGTAGTCAGTATAAAAAGTTATTAAGAAGAAATTTTACTTTCTTTTGTTCATACAAAGTCTTGGAAATTGGGTATGTGTTTTATACTTACAGCTTTTCTCAATTTAAACTAGGCCCATATCAAGTGTTCAACCTGCAGGTAATGTTTACCATATCAGATATTTCCACTGAAAATTGAAAACAATGCAAGCATGCTCTCTCTCATCACTTCTAAGCAAAATTGAACTGGAAGTCCTAGCTAGTTCGATGGATGAGAAAAAGAAATGAAACCTTTAAAGATTGATAAGAAAGAAATGACACTTCCTTTAATCATAGATGACATGATGGTCTATGTAAAAAATTCCTCAGATTGACACACACACAAAAGACTCTTGTAATTAGTAAGTTTGTACAGCAAGTTTGCAGGATACAAGGTTAATATACAAAAATAAATTGTTTTTGTGTATGCCAGTAGTGAACAATTAGAATTTAAAATAAGTGATTTTTGTCTCTATCCTGGAGGATGAGATCAATTTTTTCTTCATTTTTAAAGTGATAATCAAATGTCTCATGGTAGAGAATTTTGCTTCAATATCCCCAGCTAGTTGGCAGGCACTTTGAATTTTTATATTGTATTATTTTATTTCATAAATTATCTAATTCTGGTTTTAAATACTAATTTGGTTCTATTGGTCTGTTTTTCTGCTTCGATGCTACAGTATTGTGCTGGGTCTTCTTTACTCTTTGCTGTCTTCTATTACTTTCTCAACAATCTTGTTTTTTTAAAATTATTATTGTTCACTTTTTGTCTTTTCTCATTTCTTCTCTGCAAATTTCTTACTGGGCTTTCATTTTTATTTATTTTATTTGCGTTATTCTTTAGGTACTTAGTCATTTTATCTTCACTTCTGAGATATTTCTGCCTTTAAATCAGTCAGTTCCATTTTACATCTTTTTTTTTCTGTTCATTTATTTTCAGTTTTTGAATTTCTGATTCACATTGTTATTTTACATTTGAAATTTCTTGTTTAATTATCTTTAATTTCAACCTGAGTTTTGTCTTATTTCTTTTTAGTTTTTAGTTTTTTGTACATGATGGCTTGATTTAACTGATGTGCTTTAACCTGAGAGTTTTTATTATTTTTTTTAAGAGTATCTTTATATGGATGCTGGTTTTACTTTTCATTGTCATATTTGTTTGTTTTGGATTCTCCTTATAGTAATATTAGGAAATGCCTCATAGTAACTATCCGATTTAGTAAACAGTAAATACTGGAAACGCCTAATAGTAACTATACAACCAGCAATTGCAGGATACTTCTCAGAGAGCAGAAATGGTTTTCCTGATGCTCAGTTCAAGGCCTTGCCCCTCTGCTACAAAACAAATGCTGGTATAATGGGCAGCTTTTTGTCTCTTTTAAAATTACGACACTTTCGTTTGCTTTACACCTTCTAATTCTTTGCTGCCCTCTTGTCCCAGTGCGGTTGTCTTCTTCAGTTGCTCCTTTCTTTCTGTTCGCCACCCAGGACAGCCAGGAACACTTCCATCTTCAAAGGTGTCCCTCTTCTCTAGAAGCTCTGACTTCTCAAGGTGGCCATCTCTGGCCCCATGCGTTTTCCAAGCCCTTTAGCTATGACTTACCAGTAGCTAGTACCTAACATGATAAGTTTCCCGCTAGAATAGGGCCTTTTCTGTCTAAAGGTGAACTCTAGTTGATATTATCTGTGTTCTGTCACCGTATGACTCTGTTATATTCCTCTCTCTCTTCCATTCGGCCTCCACCAAATTCGCTCCATCTGGATGGGCTCTGGAGCTAATTTTTCCTTATTAACAAATGAACTGAGTTTTATCATCTTCTGAAGTGGGAGATCTAGTTGTTTTATTTGCTTTTTTTCTTGTTATCTTCTAATTTAGGAGAAAATTGGGGAACACCACAATCTAGAAGGCAACTATATGGTCATACATGAGCCTAGAAACTGTATATTTTGGGGCCAGCCCGTGGCTGAGGGGTTAAGTTCCCGCACTCCACAAGGCAGCCCAAGGTTTTTCCCGTTCGGATCCTGGGCGCAGACCTAGCACCACTCATCAAGCCATGATGAGTCAGTGTCCCACAAGGCAGAACTACAAGAATCTACAACTAGAATATACAGCTATGCACTAGGGGGCTTTGGGGAGAAGAAGGCAAAAAAAAAAAAAAAAGATTGTCAACAGATGTTAGCTCAGGGCCAATCTAAAAAAAAAAAACCAGTACATTTCTTTATCACTTAATAGTACCATAAGGACATCCCTCTAAAAGAACCCTTTTTTGGCTTCATTAATTCTAAATAACATCTATATTTTATTTTATAACATTGATGTATTGCAATTTATTTTGTCTTTGGTAAAGGTTCTTAGTTATATACAATGAATTCACTCTGGCGTATTTAAGGAAAAACTGGATTCACTAAAGATTAATAGGTAAAGTAACTATACAACTTGTGTCAGTCTTGTTTTTAAGGCTGTTGACCTGGAGATAATGTATTATTGTTTTCACTCTCATTTTCACAATCATAAGTGTCCTGGTTGATGACAAATTATATAGTCACCTAATTAATGTCTCACACAAGCATTGGGGAGCTGGAGAAAGATATTCAAGGCTAAGGTTCTATGAACAACACTCAAAATCATGCTGCAGAACTGGCCTGATGATAATGTTGCTGATACTAGTACTGTCACTTCATGTTTCTCAATTCTGAATCAGTCTCAGGTGAGTACATCACCAGCATCCAGGCCAGAGCCTCCCTTGCAGTTAGGATGCAGACAATTGTTCTGAGCTCTGCCAGTCTTGCACGTCCACACACACAGTGAGTCTATCATTCCTCGTATGGTTTCTTAGTTTCCTGGCTAGATTAGAAATGCCTCCCCTTAGCCGAACATCCAGCTTCCTAAGTTTTTTCTCTTCCAAGTTATTTATTTATTTATCTGTCGAAGAGCTGTACTTTTTAAAAAATGTGATTCTCTTAATTCCTTGGGGAGCCACACATCAGTATCATTCCACTGATTCTACACTTGAAAGTCATCAAATATATGGTACATCAAAGAGCAAAATTCAATATTCTTAAATCTAGTACTATATTTCAAGAGTAGTTGATAAATTAAGTGTGCCCAGAGAGTAACCCCAAGGATTAAGTGAATCTTGAAGGTGTTGAATTCGTACCAGAAGTGGGGCAAATGTAATATAACCGTAAGATGGGGAGACTTAAAGAAAATATAACTCTTTGCTAAGTTACAAAATGCTATCATATGAAAGAGAGGAGAGTTTGCGCCTCTATTAAAAGATAGAACTAGGATGACTAGGTATATGGTACAAAAATTAATTTACTATATTTAAGTATTTTTATTTATTTTTGCTATGTTAACAGAATTCTTATATTGTTTTAGAGATTCTTCTTAATCCAAAAAACCCACTTCCAAATCTAAGACTAGGGTATGCTTCTATCCAAAAGCCTTTAATTTTAAAAATAATAAGATAAAAGCTGTTTAAAAAATAGTATCTCTTCCTTTAACTGATCCCTCAGTATCATCCCAAAGGATGTTTTATCAATTCATTGGTAGGCCAAGGAGCCCTAGATGTAGCACAATTTTATTTTTGGTATGACATTACATCAGGTTACATACGTGTAAAACTAAATAAAAATAGCTCTGAATTTACCACAAACCTAACTGAGAAAAAGAAAATGTCCATCATGCAACAAGAATGGCATATGATTAAAACCATCGTTAGCGACATAAACATCTATACTTTCATCAAGTCTAACTATGTAAGAAGTACAATTATTGTATCCACAAGGATGCTTTTAGGGTGGAACCATAAAGAGAACTTTAGTTCTGTTTCCCATCATCCTTTTAAGTTTCCTCCATGAGGGGGGTCCTTTCTCCGCTGCTAGATGGCATCTTAGGCAGGCCCCATGACTTCTCTTGTCACGCTTAAGTAATTAAAGTCCTGTGGTCAAAGTTTAGTAATTAAATCAAAACACAGTTCAGTATTTAAAATTTCCAGTGTTCTGTAAAAATCAGACCACTGAACTTCCTTCTAAGCTGTGGCTTTCCCCTCCCCAAACTCTGGGTGTTGTGGGCCCTAATCAGGCAAGAGGATGGTGTTGGTTTAGTTTTCTCTCTTTCCTCACCTAGGGCCTGATCCTCCTCTCTCAGTTAGCTAATTCCTTCATGGTTGGAGGAGTGAAGGAGGGAGGAGAATAAAAATAAAGGAGAGTGTGAAAGTTCTTCCTTGACTGGTACTTTGGTGGTGATCTCGTACCAGCCCTCTCTGGACTTGGAAGAGTTGTAAAGCACTTTCTTTCATGGGGCAGTCTATGGATGCGCTCTCTCCCACTGCTTTAATCAGCAGTGCCTTCAGTGAATGAGTGTAACTCTTTATCTGGTCACCACCTGAAGCCCCACGGCATCAGGAAGTCTCCCTCCAGCTTCCTTCCTCTGAGGTGCCCTTGTGCCTCCTGAAGTTTCTCGTAGGCCCCTTTCAAGAGTGGCCTTCTTATCAAGGGAAAAGCCACTCTTCCTTTGTCCCCAGAAGTTCTGGTGATTCAGCTATTTCTCAAAACACAGTTCTTTACTCTGCTGCCACAGTTTGAGTTAGCCAGCATCTAAGCGGTTAGGCTCCCCATGCTTGACTCAAACCACTGAGGTGGGCTGAGACTCCGAGCTAAGCTCTCTCTAAGGGAATCCTCTTTTTGATATTCTCCTGTGATCTCCACTGCCTGTGTTTTTACGCTCTTGAAATGGGTGAGGGATTCATGTGTTTTCTACTGATTCTGGAATTCTTGCTTTGAAATCATTTGCCTTTTGAACCGTCACCTCACTTTGGAGTGTACTTCAGCTGAAAACTTCCATTTTAACCTCAGGTTGCATTCAGGTCACCCTGTGCGTCGCAAGTGCTTCTATTTGAGAATTCTCCCTCACCTCTCTCCCTCACCTGTGACTTGTATAAGAAATGGAAAAAGAGTATGGAAAAAGATCTGTACTCTCATTGCTGTATATTCATTTTTGAATATTCCTTTCATGCTTTTTCCCAGATTCACACATATTTTATATTATTTGAATTGATGTATGTATTTTGACTTTTTATTTACTATTATAAGAAATATTCAATACAGTCATAATTTTAATAACAAATGAGTATTCTATGAGTCTTTCCAGAACTTGAGAGTTAAATAAATGTTCTTTCTCCAACTAACGTTTTGAAAAAACAGTTTTAGAACCTTTGTGCATATAGCTTTTTTTGTATTTATATTGATAGCACACTAACTAGGAGGAGATTTTTTTTAAGGCCAATGAACTATTTTAAAGCAGATGCCTTTTTCACAGGACTAGTGTTCCAGGGTGCATATGAATATCCAGAACAACCCAGATTCTGCAGAACAATGACAGTGCTTTGCCTGTTTGATCCTCATCACACTCAGGCCTGCAACAAAAATTTCTGTAAGTATGACAAGGCAAAGTAAGTCAACACATTGGCATTTTTATTCTATTATTCATCTGTTCATCTATTCATGCAACATGTATTTATTGAGTTCCTTTTTATACAAGAATTGAGGTAGGAGCTATGGGAAATGCAAAGAAAAATAAAATGTAGACTTGTCTTCAGATTTCATTCTGGTAGAAGAGAGATCAAAAATCATAGTAATATGTGTACAAAAATATTTTAGTGGCTATTGTGGGTTACTCATACACGATCATAATTTATATTATATCATTTAATCTTCCCAAAAGTCCTTAAAAGTAGGCATAAGTAATCTAATTTCAGATGGGGACACAGAATCTCAGAGAGGTTAATTTGTACCAAACAGACAGCTAATAAATGGCAGAGGAGTATTCAGCCCCCAACGTGACTCTAGAACTATCCATTATGGCATGCCTTGTGTACAAAACAGTCTACCTTTAAAAGGGATTCAAGGAAGGTGTTATTAGTCTTCAGAAAAGAAGAACAGTATGATCTATAGGGACAATCAAAATATTTTATAAAGACAAAGACAGTTGCATCACCAGATAGTTCACAGGTAAATTATTTCTGTTAGGAAAAAGGGCAATTGAGTTTGAATCGTCCAATTGATTTTCTAGACTGATCCAATTTTCTTTGATTAGGTCTATGTGTCTAGAGCCTGAGAGAAAAATTTCATGTATTCCATAACCCTGAACAGTTTATACAGCGTCCCCCAATTTTAGAGAAGCCAAAATTATTATTGCTCTCATTGTACAGTGGTTCTCATGAGCCGTAGTGAGAGGAACCCAGTGAATTCCTCAGCTAGTCAACTTTTACTCCCACCAAGGATATACAACCCAGTGAGACGGATGTTTCCGTTGGGGAGTGAATAGGTTTTTCAGGTGGTTTCAAGTTGTCCATATATTAAAGTTAATAATTGTTGCAATGTTAATAGAGACCAAACATTGGAAGGTTATTGTAACATCATTTTTAACAAATAAGGGTTCCATTTTTGTGATGGACAGAACCCTGGTAACTATGCCACCATTTCAGTTATAGAAACATGAGAACTGTCACCATTCTGTCAGCACCAGGACTTTCTATCTCGATATCTATATTGTCTACTTTCATTGCTTTCTCTACTATTTACATTATATATTATTTACCTGAAATATTTGAGAGCATACCGTCTTTGTTACATAAACCTAGGCTTAGAAAAAAAGAATACGATTTTTAACTCATTCTGGTTAAAATAACTATATAGATAACATTAGAAATACCTTCTCAGTGCTTCACATGGCAACCTGATTTTCTAAGGTTAAAGGAAAGAATCATTACCATCACCATCATCAACGTCATCAACAAGAAGACTTTCATCCAGCTGCAGAGCATGCTAACACTCTACATGGATCCACTTAAAGAGTACGTCGCCTTGAGGCTTCTGTGTGATATCATATACTTTGTTATCTTCTGGTATTTTATGATGTTCATTCTGTCTTTTTTTTTTTTTTTAGAATAGTCAATGGTAAATATATTTAAATTGGTGAAAGCTATCTACATATACTCTTCTAAGAATTACTAAGTTTTAAAAACTTCTACACAAACCTTTTAATTTTAATGACATAATTAAGTGAAAAAGTGTTGAAATTTTAAGGTCAGATAATTATTTTTAAAATTGGCTGACATAGCCACCACAGAGTATGTATAAACTTATGCATGATAGAGTAAAAATACTCTCAGATAAAAGTGTCCCCGTGGTGCTCATATTTGAAAGCACATGAATTAAACAGGCCTCCC
Organism: Equus quagga; assembly: GCF_021613505.1. Taxonomy (NCBI): domain Eukaryota; kingdom Metazoa; phylum Chordata; class Mammalia; order Perissodactyla; family Equidae; genus Equus; species Equus quagga. Next base: position 117,433,572 of record NC_060273.1, on the reverse strand, counting down.
TCACCTCTGGTGGCACATAGAATTTTTATGTCTTAACTAGGCTTTTGTATTTATTTTATGTAAAAATACTAGTACGCCAATAAAATTTTTTATTTTTCTGTAAATATCATAGCATGAGATATAAAAACCATAGCATTGCCTTAAAATGTTTTAGTATAATTTACCCCACAATTGCCTCTAAATCCTATTGAATATAACATCCCTACCTTCCTCTTCTTATGGACTGTAAGAATATTTACTATATCCGTATGTCATCCTTCTCGTCTGAATTTCAACTGCTTATTTCTCTTGCCCTCATTTTTCTAAGATACTAATTCTGATACTACATTTTTATAATTCACATTTTCTAAGCTTGAAGCTGATGCATTAAAAACTGTTGTCTAATTAGATATGATTAAATTAATTAGATTTAGGTGAATATTACATTCATGCATTGCTTAACCATGGGGATCCGTTCTGAGAGCTGCATTGTTAGGCAATTTTGTCATTGCGTGAACACGATAGAGAGTGAAGGGGAACTAAACTTGTCACCCCAAAATGTGTCTCTTTAGCGTGAGGAGTATTTTAGGCTGATTATTTTTAAGAAACAAAAGACTCCGAAAGTTCTTCTTGTTACTTCCCCTTTAACTGTCTAAAAGAATTCAGATTCAAAAAACTCTCTCAGGAGGTGAACTATCACCTTGGCACAACATGAACCAGGTAGGAGACAAGGAGGAACCTAGAAAAGCCTCTTTGTTGGGCTCCCCTCTGTGTTCTATTTCTGTGTGGCCAAACAAACGTTTTCCAAAATAAAACTCGTTTTCCAAACGTTTGCTCCTTTTCACCCAATGTGAATTGCCTTTTTTCTCTTTCAAGTCTCTGACTCTCCCCACCCCCAAAATCTTCCCTTTAGATGAGGTGAAGGTGAGGGCTTTGGCCATTTTGGCAAGTTACTTGGTTTGCCTGGGTTTCGCTCATGTATACATGCTATTAAACTTTTGTTTGGTTTTCTCCTGTTTATCTGTCTCATGTCGCTTTAACTCTTAGACCAGCCAGAAGAAGCTAGAAAAGTAAAGAAAAATTTCTTCCTCCCTTACAGTACTTACACAGACTTGGCTAGTAGAGCTATTACAGATCTAGGCTATATGGCGCTAACCCTATGGGACCACCATCATATATACAGTCTGCCCTGGACTGAAACGTTTTTGTGTGGCACATGACTATACTTAAACTAAAGGCATACTTCATTTTATTGTGCTTTGCTTTATTGCATTTTGCAGATATTGTGTTTTTTACAAATTGAAGATCTGTGTGAACCATGCATCAAGAAAATCTATCAGTGCCGTTTTTCCAATAGCAATTGCTCATTTTGTGTCTCTGTGTTACATTTTGGTAATTCTTGCAACATTTCAAACTTTTTCATTATTATTGTATCAATTATGGTGTGCTGTGATCAATGAGCTTTGATGTTAGCATTGAAATTGTTTTGGGGTACAACAAACTGTGACCATATAAGACAGTGAACTTAATCAATAAATGTTGTCTGTGCTCTGACTGTTTCACCAATTGGCCGTTCACCCATCTCTCTCCCTCTTCTTGGGCCTCCCTATTCCTTGAGCATACAATATGGAAATTAGGTGGATCAATAACCCTACAATGGCCTCTAAGTGTTCAAGTGAAAGAGTCTCACATCTCTCACTTTAAATGAAAAGCTAGAAATGATTAAGCTTAGGGAGGGAGGCATGTAGAAAGCTGGCATGGGTCAAAAGCTAGGCCTCTTGCACCAAACAGTTAAGCAAGTTGTGACTGCAAAGGAAAAGTTCCTGAAGTAAATTAAAACTGCTGTTCCAATGAACACACACATGATAAGAAGTGAAACAACCTGTTGCTGATATGGAGAACGTTTTAGTGGTCTAGATGGAAGATCAAATGAGCCAAAACATTCCCTTAAGACTAAGCCAAATCCAGAGGAAGGCCCTAACTCTCTTCAATTCCATGGAGGCTGAGAGAGGTGAGGAAGCTGCAGAAGAAAAGTTTGAAGCTAGCAGAGGTTGCTTCATGAGGTTTAAGGGAGGAAGCCATCTCCATAACATAAAAGTGCAAGGTGAAGCAGCAAGTGCTTACGCAGAAGCTGCAGCAAGTTATCCAGAAGATCAGGCTAAGATAATTAACAAAGGAGGCTACGCTAAACAACAGATTGGCTGTGTAGATGAAGCAACTTTCCATTGGAAAAAGATGCCATCTAGGACTTACATAGCTAGAGAGGAGAAGTCAACGCCTGGCTTCAAAGCTTCAAAGGACAGGCTGACTCTCTTATTAGGGGCTAATGCAGCTGGTGATGTTAAGTTAAAGCCAATATTCATTTACCATTCTGAAAATCCTAAGGCCCTTAAGAATTATGCTAAATCTACTCTGCCTGTGCTCTATAAAGAGAATAATAAAGCCTGGGTGACAGCGTGTCTATTTATAACATGATTTATTGCACATTTTTAGCCCCCTGTTGAGACCTACTACTCAGAAAAAAAAGATTCCTATCAAAATATTACAGCTCATTGACAACACACCTGGTCACCCAAGAGCTCTAATGGAGATGTACGTGAACTTAATGTTGTTTTCATAATTGCTAACACAACATCCATTCTGCAGCCCCTGGATCAAGGAGTCATTTAGACTTTCAAGTCTTATGATTTAAGAAATGCATTTCATAAGGCCATAGCTGCCATAGATTGTGATTCCCCTGATGTATCCATGCAAAGTAAATTGAAAAACTTCTGGAAAAAGTTCACCATTCTAGATGCCAGTAAGAACATTTATGATTCATGGGAAGAGGTCAAAATATCAACATTAATAGAAGGTTGGGATAAGTTGATTCCAACACTCATGGATAACTTTGAGGCATTCAAGACCTCAGTGGAGGAAGTAACTGGAGATGTGGTGGAAATAGCAAGAGAACTAGAATTAGAAGTGGAGCCTGTAGATGTGGCTGACTTGCTGCCATCTCATAATAAAACTTTAATAGCTGAGGAGTTGCTTCTTATGGATGAGCAAAGAAAGTGATTTCATGAGATGAAATCTACTCCTGGTGAAGATGCTGTGAAGATTGTTGAAATGATAACAAAGGACTTAGAGTATTACATAAACTTAGTAGATAAAGCAGTGGCAGAGTTTAGAGGGTTGACTACAATTTTGAAAGAAGTTCTACTGTGCATAAAATGCTATCAAACAGTACCACATACTACAGAGAAATTGTTCGTGAAAGGAAGAGTCCATTGATGTGGCAAACTTCGTTGTTTTCCTATTTTAAGAAATTGCCACAGCCACCCCAACCTTCAGCAACCACCACCCTGATCAGTCGGCAGCCATCAACACCAAGGCAAGAGCCTACAGCAGCAAAAAGACTACTACTTGCTAAAGGCTCACATGATGGTTTGCATGCTTTTTAGCACTAAAGTATATTTTAATTAAGGTATGTACACTTCTTTTTTTAGACATCATGCTATTGCATACTTCATAGACTATGGTATAGTGTAAACATAACTTTTATATGCACTGGGAAACCAAAAATTTCATATGACCTGCTTTATTGCAATATTGACTATATTGCAGTGGTCTGCAACTGAACCCACAATATCTTTGAAGTATGCCTGTATAGCATAAATAATGAAAAGCCCAGGCTCTGGGATTATATTTCTTGGCTTTACTACTTCCTAGCTGTGTTGCAGTGGGCAAGTTACTTAAGGTCTTAATGCCTCAGTTCTCTAATCTATGGATCCAGGATAATAAGAGCATCCATACCATTGAGTTGTTGTGAGGACTAATGGGATAATCCACATAAACACGTAGAACAATATCCAACACAAAGCAAACATGCATTAAAGTTAGATGTATTAGGGGTTTTGTTACTACAGTTATTATTATTGTATAATAATTACTACTATAACTATCATATAATTTGATTTAATTTAAAAGACACCTTTTAAAAACCCCACCAGGCACTATATAAGTCCAGAAACTGAGGACATAAAGATGAATAATGTATGGTCACTTTTGAGGAAAAGCAAGAAACCGTAGAGAATAATATATGATAAGCAAAAAAAAAAAAAAAAAGGGAAAAATGTACAAAGTAATTTGAAACTAATCCAGCACAGTTTTATGATCAAGTCTAAAGATACTGGATTTATAAGATTCCAACAACAAACAAAATTTGAATTCTAGCTCAACTCTAATTGAATTTCACATCCTTTTATTTACTCACTTTTAGTTTAAAATTTTAACTCACTCATTCTCTATATTTGCATTTTGTGGATTTTTCCTATTGTCATTTTGTGCTGAGTTTATAGCTTATTCTTATTAACATGGCTCCTATTAATTTTCTAAATAAGCTAATTTAATATCTGTTTTATGTATTTCCACATTTAGGTGAGAAAAACGTACTATAATTAAAATCTTAAAAGTCTCTCGGTTAAGTTTGAAGGGGTCATAATTTCCTCAATAGAAAATCACTTTTTATTAAATCCATATTTCCCAAGTTGTTTTTAATAAAATATTCAAGACATATCCTATCAAAACAATACTGTTTTCTTATTCTTCATAACACTGGTCACTACTTAACATTGTGTTATATAGCTATTTGTTTATTCGTGCATTTGTTGTTTTTCTTAATAAACTGTAAGTTTCGTGAAGGCAGAGACCTTTGGTTTTTCACTGTTCTCTCAAACAGTGCCTTGCACATAGTAAATGAACATGTGGAGTTATATTATACGGCATTTCCCAAACTGATGTGGTCTTGGACCTGTTTCACTGTGGCTCATTTCATGGAACTAGGATTCCTTGGAACATACATTGGGAGATGCTCTGTGAGAATACTTTCAATTGGTTCTCCAGGTCTACTTTCCATCCTTTTCCTCTCACGATTTGCCCCAGATGCTGTACAAATTGCATGGAGAGGCTCCCTTTCCCTCTGCTTCTGGTTGAATTCAGTCAATTAAAGACAGTAACAGAAGATCCAGACGAAAGGAGGAGAATGGATGAATGGAGACATTTATTCCCCAGGTCCCTCCTCTCAGGTCGTTGTGGATGGACTGCATCGCTACTAAAGCCCCAGCTGCCATGAAGTGACCCTCTCCAAAAAGCTACTCTCTCTGTGTGCAGGTAAGTCCCTCCTTCCCCTTGTTCCATCAGTCTACCTTCGGTAAAGGCCTCCAGGCCCCCCACCCTCCTTTTTTAAGCCCCAAATTACAGCACTATCACTTATTGGTTTTCAAAAATTCTGCTCAGTATGTCTTAATAGTCCCTTTGGCAAACTCTCTTCAATTACTCAGTCTGAGTATACTGTCTGTTTCTTGCCAAGGCCCCGACTGTTTCATGCTGGATTATAATTTCATTGTATCCTTAGTCTTTAAAGTGGATGGGTATTTAGGTAAGGTCTATCACAAGATTTCTTCTCATCCCTCTACTGGATAGAGGTTTTAGAAGTCCATGATCGGGCAATATGAAGTCAGAGTACCCCTGTATGTAAAACGTTACGTATGTCATAAACACATATTTGACTTTTGTTGAGGAAGTCCATATATTTTGATAAATTCTCACAAACAAATAGGAGGATAATCTTGTGATTATAGTGTCAGCTCTTTGGCACTTTTCTCTGTACTGAAAATTGATAAGTATGAAAATAGACATGGGGTATATTACTGAATCATTTGGAGATTTTTCCCTCACCTCATGTCCCTAAATTAGGCTCTAGGACTCACATTAAAGGAGAGGAGAATTGTGTCCCATGAAAATAGTCAATGGACCATCCTAACCATAGAGACTGTAGAATCTAAGACAGACTTTCTATGGGAAAGTCTGGAATTCTAAATTTTGTAATTTCCAGATATATCTGCTATCTAAGCAGGGGCCTGAGTTATATGAAACATACATACTCTACACAAGCCCCAGGAAATGTATGACGCAGAGATAAGGAAATTGGGAATCTTTCCTCCTCCTGTGGCACCCCACAGAACACTGCCTTTATCCCTTTCCTCAGGGGTTGTCACTGTCCTCTGGGAAACTTTGCAAAGAATATCCTACTTTTCCAGGTTGTCCTTCCCAGGATGTAGCTATTGTAACATTTTTAAGTTGTCAATTCAAAATTCAGAAACCTGATCATAAAATAACAAAATCCTTCTCACAAAGGTCCCCAAAAGGGACTTGGAAACTTTATGAAAGTTACCTAGATATGACATTAACATTCCCAATTTCCAAAAGCAGATGTGACTTAACGGATTGAGCTGTAGTGGTAAGAATATGCCCTTCCTAAACCAAGAGAGTCCTTTCTTAGCCTTTTTTAGGAATATATCCTACTAGGCTTTTATTAATTGGATGTTTAATTTCTTTCTTGAGCAATCCATTTGATTTCACTTTATATACCCTAATACTCATTAGATAACTATTTATTGATTTCTTATATGTTTTGTTAGGTGCTGGAGACACAGGAGTGAGCAAAACTAATATGATTCCTGCCTCCACAAAAGTCTGTCTATATTCTTTATTTTACTTAGATATATGTGTAAGATATGTTCTAGAAAAACTTGCACATTTTACAGTATAGCATGTTTGACATACTTAGTTTATACACATTACTTATTTATATTCGTCTTTGTCAGCTAATCTATAATTGTCTTGACAGCAGAAAGTCTGTATTATTCATTGTGGAACCCCAAGTGTATAAGACAAGGCCTTTCTCGTAGTATAGGAACATATGTAGAATAAATTGTTCCTTTAAAAGTAGAGATGAGACAACATGTTTTATATGCTATTGTTGCCTTAAAATTTATTAAATTTTACATCTATGTTATACTTAATTGTATTGTACATAATTAAGTAGTTCAAGGAAGCATAAATATTTAAATGGAATTGGTAAAGTGGTTAATTTTCCAATCTGGTTATAAAAAATACTCACATTTTAGCAAATTATTGGAGAGCTTATAGCAGAGTTTCTCACAGTGGGGTTTCCACATACCTATTCTTAAACACACTGGCACACTAAAGTTTGAGAACCACAGCATCTCTCAATTCTTTAATAATTAAATTGAATTGGTGAGAATAATTACCATAATGATGGAAAGTTGTGATGGTTTCTTGGTCTTCATAGTGATAATCACCAATGCTAACAAGGAAAGCTCAGACGGTATAACCAGAGAGGTGATCAAATGCTACAGGGAAGCCGTTTACCAAGGCTTTCTATGGCAA